>NC_079191.1:281552993-281852993 GCF_029499605.1 Hyla sarda
TGAACAAAGCAGACTGGCAGCTCGTAGTGTTTAGGACTCCAGCATGAGTCTGAAATGCTTGCTGCCAGGACTGGTAGGGAGACCCCTAGTGGTCATTTCTTCAAAGTGGAAAATTAAATAGAAAGAAGCATATTTTTTAATAACATGCAATTGTAAAGTTATTCTGCATACATTAATCAATAATATATCAAAAGTTTTTTTGATGAGAGGTAGTTATTTTTGTGTTTATGTTTTTTTCTCCTCGCCTTCTAAAATCCATAACTCTTTTATATTTCCATCTACAGACCCATATAAGGGATTGTTTTTTGCATGACCAATTGTACTTTGTAATGAAACCTCTCATTTTACCATAAAATGTACGGTGAACCCTAAAAAAAATTTTTTAGGGCGGAAATGTAAATGAAAACCACAATTTAGCACATTTAGGAGGGTTTCGTCTTCACACTGTACACTTTACGGTAAAAATGACATGTGTTCTTTATTCTGTGGGTCAATTCAATTAAAATGATTCCCATGGCTAGATACTTTTCTATTTGTGTACTGCTTAAAAAAACATTTAAAACTTTTTGAACAAAATCAGTAATCTGAAATAGCCCTATTTTGACCACCTATAACTTTTAAATTTTTTCCGTATATAGGGCGGTATGAGGGCTCCTTTTTTGCGCAGTCATCTTTACTTTTTATCAATACCACATTTGCATATATAAAAAGGTTTGATAATTTTTTATCAATTATTTTTTTAAAATGTTTTTTTTTTTACGTTTAAACCGTTCACCGTACGGGATCATTAACATTATGTTTTGATAGTTTGGACATTTATACATGCTGTGATACCAAATATGTTTATAAAAAAAATGGAAAACTGACAATTAAAATTTTTTTTGTGGGAGGGAATTTTTCACTTTTTTTTTACTTTTTATTTTTACATTTTTCAACTTTTTTTTTTAACACTTTTTATGTCTCCATAGGGGACTATCAATAGCAATAATTTGATTGCTAATACTGTTAAGTGCTATGCATAGGGCATAGCACTGATCAGTATTGTCGGGCATCTTCTGCTCTGGTCTGCTCGATAAGACCAGAGCAGAAGACGCCGGGAGACGGACGGAGGCAGGTGAGGGGACCTCCGTCCGCCATTACAGATGATCGGATCCCCGCAGCAGCGCTGCGGGAGATCCGATCATCTATTTTAACATGCTAGCTGTCGCAGATGCCGTGATCTGTACTGATCACAGCATCTGAGGGCTTAATGGCGGAAATCCACACGATTGCGGATGTCGGCCATTACTGGCGTGTCCCTGGCTGCTAGAACCTGTCGTGTATGATGCGGGCACCGCGACGATGCTCACGGTCATACACAGGACGTAAATGTACATCCTGGTGCGCTAAGTACCGCTGCACCAGGACGTACGTTTACGTCCATGGTCGTTAAGGGGTTAACAAACAGACGTGACAGAGTAACTAATGTTCACCTAGGAAATAGTGATCACAATATAATACATTATAACTTGTCCTTCAATAAGGGAACTCTTAAAGGAGTCACAAGAACAATGGGGGATATTTTTCAAAACTTGTGTAGAGGAAGAATGGTGCAATTGCCCATAGCAATCAATCAGTTTGTTTGTTTCTTTTTTTTTTTTTTTTTTTTTTAAGAATTAAAGAAGCACTGATTGTGATAAATCCCCCCCATAGAATTTTATGAAGGCTCAGCTCAGAGAAGCCCTTAACATCATAAATTGGGAAAATGTCCTGAAAAAACAAGAGTGTAGACACTAAATGTAGACACAGAGAGGTACATACCATATGGGAATAAAAGAGTTAGGAACAAGAGAAAACCAATGTGGATAAAAAAATTTTTTAAATGAGGTAATAAATGTCACCTGTCTAACTCAGGAAGAAGTAAAATGCCACCTAAAAAAAATAAAATTTGAGAAATCACCATGTCCAGATGGCATTCACCCCAACGTTCTAAGAGAGTTAAGTGATGTTATAGCCAGACCACTATAAATAATATTCAAGGAAACTATAGTGACAGGGTCTGTTCTCTAGGACTGAAACAGCATGGGTTTATGAGGGATCAGTCCTGTTAAAATAACCTGATCAGCTTTTATGAGGAGTTAAGCTCAAGACTGGGCCAGAGGGAATCGCTGGATGTCATATAGATCTTGATTTTTCCAAAGCATTTGATATTTGTGCCACAAAAAAAAAAAAAAAAAAAAAAAAGTTGATACGTAAACACGAGAATACTTGGCCTGGTGGAAAATGTGGAAGTGGGTTAATAACTGGCTCAGTGATAGGAAAAATTATTAATGGCACATACTCGGATTGGGTGAC
This sequence comes from Hyla sarda, assembly GCF_029499605.1. Classification (NCBI taxonomy): domain Eukaryota; kingdom Metazoa; phylum Chordata; class Amphibia; order Anura; family Hylidae; genus Hyla; species Hyla sarda. The sequence continues at coordinate 281,555,328 of NC_079191.1, forward strand.
TGTTACTAGTGGGGTCAGTTTTGTGTTCTATTATTTTTTATATATTTATTAATGATCTTGTACAGGATTATATAATAAAATATTAATCTTTGCGTTGATACTAAGCTCTGTAAAGTGGTTAACACAACAGAAGACATGGCACTAGAGGTGCACCGAAATGGAAATTTCAGAACCGAAACGAAACCGAAATAAAAAAAAAATGTCCGGCCGAAACCGATACCGAAACCGAAAATGACTTCTCCCCGTCTTCTGGTAAAATGCAGCGCTCCGCTCATTAGATTTCCCCACATTAGATTGCCAGCTCCCCCACATTAGGTCGGGAGTTCCCCCACATTAATAAGCAGCTCCCCCACATTAATAGGCAGCTCCCCCACATTAATAGGCAGCTCCCCCACAATAGTAGGCAGCTCCCCCACAATAGTAGGCAGCTCCCCCACAATAGTAGGCAGCCCCCCCACATTAGGTCAGCATTTCCCCCACAATATTAGGCAGCTCCCCCCAACAATATTAGGCAGCTCCCCCCCACATTAGGTCAGCAGTTCCCCCACAATAGTAGGCAATTCCCCAAAAAATATTAGGCAGCTCCCCCCAACAATATTAGGCAGCTCCCCCCAACAATATTAGGCAGCTCCCCCCACATTTGTAGGCAGCTCCCCCCCCCACAATATTAGGCAGCTCCCCCCACAATATTAGGCAGCTCCCCCACAATATTAGGCAGCTCCCCCCCAACAATATTAGGCAGCTCCCCCCAACAATATTAGGCAGCTTCCCCCCACAATATTAGGCAGCTTCCCCCCACAATATTAGGCAGCTCCCCCCCACAATATTAGGCAGATCCCCCCCATTTGTAGGCAGCTCCCCCACAATATTAGGCAGCTCCCCCCCAACAATATTAGGCAGCTCCCCCCAACAATATTAGGCAGCTCCCCCCACAATATTAGGCAGCTCCCCCCCACAATATTAGGCAGCTCCCCCCCACAATATTAGGCAGCTCCCCCCCATTTGTAGGCAGCTCCTCCCCACAATATTAGGCAGCTCCCCCCAACAATATTAGGCAGCTCCCCCCACCCCACAGACATACAGCTTCCAGCCATATACAGTGTATGGCTGGAGGCTGTATGTCTGTACTGCTGCCCCCACAGTTTTCTGGTCACCGCTCCTCCGGCCCGGGGTCACATCTACTGCTATGGCCTATGGACCATAGCAGTAAGTGCTGGGACCGGAGGAGCGGTGACCGGAACACTGAAGAAGATAACGCGGTCACTTACCAGGCCCCAGCCGGCGTGCGTTCTCCTGCGACGATCCTGCGGTCCTCCTGCGTCTCTATGGTTGTACGCACAGGACGTCGGTGACGTCCCGTGCGTACGACCATAGAGGTGGAGAAGCGAAGGACCGAAGGAGGATCGCAGGAGGACGCCGGGGAATGGTGAGTGACCGGCGGACATCCTTATATTCCGAAAAGATTTTTCGGGACACAGGGATGTCCGGCATAGGATTGGGAATACTTCTTTTTATGTGCCCGGCCGGCTCCCGTGTGTGGCTACAGGCGGGGGCCGGCCAGAGCATATAAAACCTAATACTGTATACTAAAAACCAGGGGGCCTCCAGCTGTTGTGAAACTACAACTCCCAGCATGTCCGGACAGACTTTGCCGGTCCGGGCATGCTGGGAGTTGTAGTTTCACAACAGCTGGAGGCCCCCTGGTTTTTAGTATACAGTATTAGTTTTTATATGCTCTGGCCGGCCCCGGCCTGCAGCCACACACGGGAGCCGGCCCGGGCACATAAAAAGAAGTATTCCTATCCCGGAGAGCGCGACCCCCCCCCCCCCCCCCCCTCAGATGTTGCGGCCGGCCCCCCCTGCACTGCCCACGAGTGCCTCTGCCACTGGCAGTGTTTGCAACTTGTGCTGTGGGTGGGCAGGGGAGGTGGTCATTATCGGCACATTTTTAGTTGTTTCGGCAATTCCCCCGAAACAGCTATTTTCGGCCGATATGTATCGGCCGCCGATATATCGGTGCATCCCTACATGGCACTGTTACAAATGGCTCAAAATAGGTTTGAGACTTGGGCCAGGAAGTAGCAGATGAAATTAAACACAGATAAATGTAAGGTTATGTACATGGAGAGGAAAAATCCAGCCTAGGAATATGTAATAAATTCGGAAAACATTGGAGACTACTAACATGAAAAAGAACTTAGGTGTTTTATTTAAAGGGTAGCTCCCACCAAGTACTATATAATCTAATATCTCCCTACCTAGTAGTAATCTAGCCCTAACCCCCTACCTGGCTTAAAAAAAATTTTTTATCGCTTTAATAGAGCAGATTTAGTGCTTCTAAATCTGCTCTATAAAGCAGGGCAGGAAGCAGCGCTTCCCAACAGGCGCGAAGTCACTGACGCCTTGCTGGGTGCTTGCTTCCGCCCTCACATCGTCTATGCATGAGTGTTATTTATCTAATAGGGTGCCTCCAGCTGTTTCCCAACTACAACTCCCAGCATGCCATGATTGCTATTAGCTGTCAGGCCATGCTGAGAATTGTAGTTGTGAAACAGCTGGAGGCACCCTATTGTCTAGTGTCATAGTGTCACAAGAATGCCTCCCGCGAGCGCGAACGCTACCATCACCGCTAGCGGGGTCCCTGTGCCCACTAGCAGTGTCACAAGAATGCCTCCTGCGAGCGCTACCATCTCCGCTAGCGGATCCCTGTGCCCACTAGCGGTGTCACAAGAATGCCGCGCGCGAGCGCTACCATCACCGCTAGCGGGTCCCTGTGCCCACTAGCGGTGTCACAAGAATGCCGAGCGCGGCTCTGTTCCCTGTCCCTGTCAGCTCTCAGGGTACAGGCATGGATTTGAAAGCCTCGCGCGCGGCTAACGTAGTACTGCGCATGCGCAGAACTACGCAAATAGCGTAGGGCTAATGTAGGCAGCGCGAGGCTTTTAAATCTGTTCCCGTACCCTGAGAGCTGACAGGGACGGGAACAGAGCTGCCCTGCATTCTTGTGACATCGCTAGTGAGCACAGGGACAGGGTACCGGGGCGGGCGGGGCCGTGCGCGAGGCCAGTGGAGCCCAGTGGAGTGCCCATTTAAAGGTACTCCGGACAAAAACTTTAGTTTTTAAATCAACTGGTGCCAGAAAGTTAAACAGATTTGTACATTACTTCTATTAAAAAATCTAAATCCTTCCTGTACTTATTAGCTGCTGAATACTGCAGCGGAAATTATTTTCTTTTTGAAACACAGAACTGTCTGCTGACATCATGAGCACAGTGCTCTCTGCTGACATCTCTGTTCATTTTATGAACTGTCCAGAACAGCATATGTTTGCTATGGGGATTTCCTTTAACCCTCGACAGTTCCTAAAATGTACAGAGATGTCTGCAGAGAGCACTGTGCTCATTATGTCCGCAGACAGCTCTGTGTTTCAAACGAAAAGAATTTCCAATGTAGTATTCAGCAGCTAATAAGTACAGGAAGGATTAAGATTTTTTAATAGAAGTAATTTACAAATCTGTTTAACTTTCTGGCACCCGTTGATTTAAAAAAAAAAAGTTTTTCACCGGAGTACCCCTTTAACCCCTTTAGGACTGAGCCCTTTTTCACCTTAAGGACTCGGCCATTTTTTGCAATTCTGACCACTGTCACTTTAAACATTAATAACTCTGGAATGCTTTTAGTTATCATTCTGATTCCAAGATTGTTTTTTCGTGACATATTCTACTTTAACATAGTGGTAACATTTTGTGGTAACTTGCATCCTTTCTTGGTGAAAAATACCAAAATTTGATGAAAAATGTGAAAATTTTGCATTTTTCTAACTTTGAAGCTCTCTGCCTGTAAGGAAAATGGATATTCCAAATAATTTTTTTAATTCACATATACAATATGTCTACTTTATGTTTGCATCATAAAATTGACATGTTTTTACTTTTGGAAGACACCAGAGGGCTTCAAAGTTCAGCAGCAATTTCCAATTTTTCACAAAATGTTGAAACTCGCTTTTTTTCAGGGACCAGTTCAGGGTTGAAGTGCATTTGAAAGGTCTTCATATTAGAAATACCCCATAAATTACCCCATTATAAAAACTGCACCCCCCAAAGTATTCAAAATGACATTCAGTCAGCGTTTTAACCCTTTAGGTGTTTCACAGGAATAGCAGCAAAGTGAAGGAGAAAATTCACAATCTTCATTTTTTACACTCGCATATTCTTGTAGACCCAATTTTTTTATTTTTGCAAGGGGTAAAAGGGAGAAAATTTTTACTTGTATTTGAAACCCAATTTTTCTCGAGTAAGTGCATACCTCATATGTCTATGTTAATTGTTCGGCGGGCGCAGTAGAGGGCTCAGAAGGGAAGGAGCGACAAATGGTTTTTGGGGGGCATGTCACCTTTAGGAAGCCCCTATGGTGCCAGAACAGCAAAAAAAAAACACATGGCATACCATTTTGGAAACTAGACCCCTCGGGGAAAATAACAAGGGGTAAAGTAAACCTTAATACCCCACAGGTGATTCACGACTTTTGCATATGTAAAAAAAAGAATAATAATTTCCCTAAAATGCATGGTTTCCCAAAAGTTTTACATTTTTAAAAAGGGTAATAGCAGAAAATACCCCCCAAAATTTGAAGCCCAATTTCTCCCGATTCAGAAAACACCCCATATAGGGGTGAAAAGTGCTCTGCTGGCGCACTACAGGTCCCAGAAGAGAAGGAGTCACCTTTGGCTTTTTTAAAGCAAATTTTGCTCTGGGGGCATGCCGCATTTAGGAAGCCCCTATGGTGCCAGAACAGCAAAAAAAAAACCACATGGCATACTATTGTGGAAACTAGACCCCTCTGGGAACATAACAAGGGGTTAAGTGAACCTTAATACCCCACAGGTGTTTCACGACTTAATGTAAATATTTAAATATTAAAATATTTTTTTTTTTACCTAAAATGCTTCTTTTCCCAAAAATTTTATATTTTTAAAAAGGGTAAAAGCAGAAATTACCCCCCAAAATTTGTAACACAATTTCTCCCGAGTACGGCGATACCCCATATGTGACCCTAAACTGTTGCCTTGAAATACGACAGGGCTCCAAAGTGAGAGCGCCATGCGCATTTGAGGTCTAAATTAGGGATTGCATAGGGGTGGACATAGGGGTATTCTACGCCAGTGATTCCCAAACAGGGGGCTTCCAGCTGTTGTAAAACTCCCAGCATGCCTGGACAGTCAGTGGCTGTCTGGTAATACTGGGAGTAGTTTTGCAACAGTTGGAGGCTCCGTTTTGTAAACGGTGGCGTACCAGGCGTTTTTCATTTTTATCGGGGAGGGGGGCTGTGTGGGGGTATGTGTATATGTAGTGTTTTTTACTTTTTATTTTATTTTTTGTTAGTGTAGTGTAATGTTTTTAGGGTACAGTCGCACAGGCGGGGGTTCACAGTAGTTTCTCGCTGGCAGTTTGAGCTGCGGCAGAAAATTTGCCGCAGCTCAAACTTGCAGCCGGATACTTACTGTAAACCTCCGCCCATGTGAGTGTACCCTGTACGTTCACATTGGGGGGGGGGGGGGGGGGGGGGGGAACATCCAGCTGTTGCAAAACTACAACTCCCAGCATGTACGGTCTATCAGTGCATGCTGGGAGTTGTAGTTTTGCAACAGCTGGAGGCACACTGGTTGTGAAACACCGAGTTTGGTAAGGGCATGCTGGGAGTTGTGGTGGTCTGCCTCCTGCTGTTGCATAACTACAGCTCCCAGCATGCCCTTTTTGCATGCTGGGAGCTGTTGCTAAGCAACAGCAGGAGGCTGTCACTCACCTCCAACGATCCACGCCGCATCAGGTCAGTCCCTCGTCGTCGCCGCTGCCGCTGCTCCTGGGGCCCCGATCCCAACATTCACGCCGGGGATCGGGGTCCCCAGCTCCCGGGGTGCACGTCCCGCACCCGCTCACGTCCTCCGGAAGAGGGGCAGAGCGGGTTGCGGGAGTGACACCCGCAGCAGGCGCCCTGATTGGTCAGCAGGGAAACTGCCAGGTCCCGCTGCCAGCTGTCGCTGACCTTACCACGGTGGTCACCCAGCAGTCCCAACAGATAGAGCAACTTGGACAACAGTTCGCCCAACAAGGACAGCAGCTGTCGCAGTTGACCGCCATGCTACAGCAACTTCTGCCACAGCTACAGCAGCAACCATCTCCTCCGCCAGCTCCTGCACCTCCTCCGCAGCGAATGCCCGCTCCTGGCCTCCGCTTGTCCCTACCGGACAAATTTGATGGGGACTCTAGAATTTGCCGTGGTTTCCTGTCACAATGTTCCCTACATATGGAGATGTTGTCGGACCAATTTCCTACAGAACGGTTGAAGGTGGCTTTCGTGGTTAGTCTCCTGTCTGGGAAGGCCCTGTCATGGGCCACACCGCTCTGGGACCGCAATGATCCTGTCACCGCCACTGTACAGTCCTTCTTCGCTGAGGTTCGTAGTGTCTTCGAGGAACCAGCCCGAGCTTCTTCTGCCGAAACTGCCTTGCTGAACCTGGTCCAGGGAAATTCTTCTGTAGGCAAGTACGCCATCCAATTTCGTACCCTCGCCTCTGAATTATCTTGGAACAACGAGGCCCTCTGCACGACCTTTAAAAAAGGCCTATCCAGTAACATCAAGGATGTGCTGGCCGCACGAGAAATTCCTGCCAACCTGCATGAACTTATCCATTTGGCCACCCGCATTGACATGCGTTTTTCTGAAAGACACCAGGAGCTCCGCCAGGAAAAAGACCTTGATCTCTGGGCACCTCTCTCACAGTATCCTTTGCAATCTACCCCTGTGCCTCCCGCCGAGGAGGCTATGCAAGTGGATCGGTCTCGCCTGACCCATGAAGAGAGGACTCGCCGTAGAGATAAAAATTTATGTCTGTACTGCGCTAGTACCGAACATTTCTTGGTGGATTGCCCTATTCGTCCTCCACGTCTGGGAAACGCACGCACCCAGCTCACGTGGGAGTTGCGTCTCTTGGTCTGAAGTCTGCTTCTCCACGTCTCACTGTACCCGTAAGGATTTCTCCTTCTGCCAACTCTTCCTTCTCAGCTGTGGCCTTCTTGGACTCTGGTTCTGCGGGAAATTTCATTTTGGCCTCTTTTGTTAATAAGTTCAACATCCCTGTGACCCATCTCGTCAAGCCGCTCTACATTTCCTCGGTCAATGAAGTTAAATTGGACTGCACTGTGCGTTACCGCACAGAACCCCTGCTCATGAGCATTGGACGGCATCACGAAAAAATTTAATTTTTTGTTTTGCCCAACTGCACCTCTGAAGTCCTCCTCGGTCTGCCATGGCTCCAACGCCACTCTCCTACCCTTGACTGGACCACCGGGGAGATCAAGAGCTGGGGTGCCTCTTGCCACAAAAGATGCCTCACGTCCGCCCCCAGTCCCGTCTGTCAAACCTCAGTGTCTCCCCCTATACCTGGTTTCCCCAAGGCCTATCAGGACTATGCCATGCCTCCTCATAGCCCCCGTCCTGGTAACACTCTGCCCCGTGCCAAGCTTCACCCTCTACCCCCCCTCCCCATTCCTTCTGAACTGCCTGCCGTTGATGACCATACCCAGGACTTCACTGTCCTCCAGAAGGAGACTCTACAATCGCTCCCAATGTCCTCGTCCCATGTGGAGCAACATCCGGACAAAAAGAGGGGGAGACCTAAGGAGGGGGGGGGGGTACTGTTACGCCGAGCGCTCCGGCTCCCTGCTCCTCCCCGGAGCGCTTGCGGCGTTCCTCTCTCTGCAGCGCCCCGGTCAGACCCGCTGACTGGAAGCGCTGCACTGACACTGCCGGCGGGGATGCGATTCGCATAGCGGGACGCGCCCGCTCGTGAATCGCATCCCAAGTCTCTCACCTGTCCTGGTCCCCGGCTGTCTCGTCCTGGCGCGCGCGGCTCTGCTCCTTAGGGCGCGTGCGCGCCAGCTCTCTAAGATTTAAAGGGCCAGTACACCAATTTTTGGGGGTAAAATAGGGAAAATTGGACAATTTACGTTTTTATTGGGGATTTTTTTTTTTACATGATCAGTATTTTCGGTGATCTTCTGCTCTGGTCTACTCAATCGCAGAAGACCCTGGGAGACGGCTGGAGCAAGCTGAGGGGACCTCCGGCCGCCATGCTGGATGATCGGATCGCCGCGGCAGCGCTGCGGGTGATCCGATCATCCATTCAAAGTTCCGCGATGCTGCAGATGTCGTGATCTGGATTGATCACGGCATTTGAGGGGTCAAGGGCGGACATCCGCGTGATCGCGGATGTCCGCCATTACAGACGGGTCCCTGGCTGCTATCAGCAGCCGGGACCTGCCGCGCATGACACGAGCATTGCTCCGATGCTCGGAGTTATGCATAGGACGTAAATGGAAGTCCTGGTGCGTTAAGTACCAGCTCACCAGGACTTACATTTACGTCCTGCGTCGTTAAGGGGTTAAAAAGGGGCATCCTCTATGGATGAAAGAAGGTTTCCACACCAACACAGACAGGAGTTCTTTACTGTAAGAGCAGTGAGACTATGGGTTTCCCTGCCAGAGGAAGTGGTCATGGTGAACTCAATTAAAGAGTCTAAAAGAGGCCTGGACTCTGGAGAGTAATAATATTACAGGTTAAGGATACTAGATGTATAGGGACAGAAGGCTGATCCAGGGGTTTATTCAGATTTTTGCAATCAGGAAAGATTTTTTTTGCCTTGGTAAGGGGCAATTGGCATCAGACTCATAGGTTTATTTTTGGCTTACACGGGATTAACACAGTAGGGACAAAATAGGGTTATAGGTGAAACTTGAAGAACTTTGGTCTTTTTTAACCTCAAGAACTATGTAACTATGTAATAGCAAGGAATTTTACTATTGATATTGTGTACCAAACATGCAACAATTTTTTTCCTTTTTTTTTTCCACTCTGGTCATCACTTTCAGTTAATTTTCTAAAAAATGAAATTTATGAAATTGTTCTCCCTGTTTTGACATCTTTTCAGGCTATGATTTTTCATTTTTAACAGGTTAAATAAATGAAAGCCACCAAAGTTCTCAAAATGTATAAAACACATTCATGAATATGACAGGGGAAACTCTAAAGACATTAACTATGAAAAGAGAAATTAATTTGAAAAATTATAAATAAAGGTCATAGTGTTCACTATAGTGTTTTTAGGTAGACAGCCAGGGGAAGGGGGGGGGGGGGGGTCAGAGGAGTCTCGGGGAAAGGGAGGGTCTGGCGAAACTATTGGATCTAGAGGAGGAGAGGAGACAAAGGGGAATGGAGGAAGATGACAGAATGGTCTGGGGGAGGGGGGTCTAAGGTGTCTTAAGTAGGAGGGCAGAGGGATCTGAAGAGATAATACAATGGTGGGATTCAGAAAAACTGAAAAGAAACAGTTTATTGCAGCATTATATTAAAGGTGGTACAGTCTGGCAGGGTTATAAAGAATATTGTCTTTTTCATTAACCCCTTAAGGACCCAGCCCATTTTCACCTTAACCTGTTGGGGACGGAGGGCGCACCTAGTACGCCTACTACTTAAGGACGGAGGGCGTACCTGTACACCCACCGTATTTCCGATCACCACCGCTCGCCCGGTGGTGATCCGACCAGGATGACTGCTGATAACTACCAGCAGGCATCCCGCGGCATGTCAGCGATCGCTGCAAATCGTCGGTCAATTCAGACCGGTGATTTGCAGCGATTCCAGGCCAATTGGGTCACTGGTGACCCGATTGCCCAGAAAATAACAGTGATCAGAGCTGTCAGAGATAGCTCCGACCATGTAGGCACACTGGTTGGGAAACACTGAGCTAGAGTCTATTTCCTAACTCAGTGATTCCAAACCGTGTGCCTCCAGCCGTTGCAAAACTACAACTACCAGAATGCACTGACAGACCGTACATGCTGGGAGTTGTAGTTTTGCAACAGCTGGAGGCACACGGGTTGGAATCACTGAGCTAGAGTCTGTTTCCTAACTCAGTGGTTCCCCACCAATGTGCCTACAGCTGTTGCAAAACTACAGCTCCCCACGTGTACGGTCCGTCAGTACATTCTGGGAGTTGTAGTCTTGCAACAGTTGGAGGTTTGTCCCCCACACCCAACCATGTGAATGTACAGGGTACATTCACAGGGGTGGGGGTTTACAGTGAGTTTCCATCTACAATTTTCAGCTGCGGCTAATTTTCTGCCCAGGTCAAACTCCCAGCAGAAAACTCACTGTGAACCCCTGCCTGTGTGAATGTACCCTAAAAACACTACACTACACTACACAAAATAAAAAGTAAAACACTACATATACACACCCTTACACTGGTTTCCAAAATACTGTGCCATGTGGGGGGGGGGGGGGAAAGAGGGGTTACTGTTCTATTATCATGGTGGCTTCCTAAATGTGACATGCCCCCCAAAAACCATTTCAGCAAAATTTGTTCTCCAAAATGCTATTGTTGCTCCTTCTCTTCTAAGCCCTCTAGTGCACCCACAGAGCACTTTACATCCACATATGAGGTATTTCCTTACTCGAGAGAAAATGAATTACACGTTTTGGGGGGGAGGGGGCTTTTTACCCTTTACCCCTTGTAAACATAAAAAAAATGGGGCTACAATAACATGTTAGTGTAAAAAATTTAGATTTAGATTTTTCTCCTCCTTTTTCCTGCTATTCCTGTGAAACACCTAAAGGGTTAATAAACTTTTTGAATGTCATTTGAATACTTTTAGGGGTGCAGTTTTCATAATGGGGTCCATTATAGAGGATTTTCAACAAAAAGACCCTCATATTCACTTTAAAACGGTCGCTGAAAAATTCAGATTTTGTAATTTTTGAGAAAAATTGGAAAATTGCTGCTGAACTTTGAAGCCCTCTGATGTCTTCAAAAAGTTAAAACATGACAATTTTATGATGCCAACATAAAGTAGACATATTGTATATGGGAATCAATATGTCATTTATTTGACATGTCCCTTTTCCTTACAAGCTTTGTTTCAAAGTTCGAAAAATGTAAAAATTTCAAATTTTTCCTGAGATTTTGGCATTTTTCACAAAGGAATTATGCAAATATCGATGGAAATTTACCACTAACATAAAGTAGAATATATCACAAAAAACATTCTCGGAATCAAATTTATAAGTAAAAGCATCCCTTAGTTATTAATGCATAAAGTGATAGAGGTCAGATTTGGAAAAAATGCTCCTGTCCTTAGGGTCATAATGGGCTCTGTCCCCAAGGGGTTAAGGACCCAAGCATTTTTTTCACATCTGACCACTGTCACTTTAAGCATTAATAACTCTGGGATGCTTTTACTTATGAATTTGATTCTGAGATTGTTTTTTCGTGACATATTTAACTTTAATATAGTGGTAAATTTCCGTCAATACTTGCATCATTTCTTTGGAAAAATTCCAAAATGTAATGAAAAATTTGAAAATTTTGCATTTTTTGAACTTTGAAGCTCTTGCTTGTAAGGAAAATAGACATTCCAAATAATTTTTATATTGATTCACATGTACAATATGTCTACTTTATGCTGACATCATAAAGTTGACTTGTTTTTACTTTTGGTAGACATTAGAGGGCTTCAAAGTTCAGCAGCAATTTTCAAATTTCTCACGAAATTTCCAAAATCTGAATTTTTCAGGGACCAGTTCAGTTTTGAAGTGAATATGAGGGGGGAACCTCCAGCTGTTGCAAAACTTTAACTCCCAGCATTCACTGACAGACAGTGCATGCTTTTACAACAGCTGGAGGCACACTGGTTGGAAAACCTTCAGTTAGTATTTTCCAACCAGTGTGCCTCCAGCTGTTACAAAACTACAACTCCCAGCATGCACTGATCGCACAGCAGCTACAACTCCCAGAATGGTGAGACAGCCGTTTGCTGTTCGTGCATGCAGGAAGTTGTAGTTTTGCAAGATTTAGAGGGCCACGGTTTAGAAACCACCGTACAGTGATCTCCAAACTGTGGCCCTCCAGATGTTGCAAATCTACAAATCCCAGCATGCCCAGAGAGCAAACCGCTGGGAGTTGTAGTTTTGCAAGATCTAGAGGGCCACAGTTTAGAGACCACTACACAGTGATCTCCAAACGGTAGCCCTCCAGATGTTGCAAAACTGCAAATCCCAGCATGCCCACACAGCAAACAGCTGTCTGGGCATGCTGGGAGTTGTAGTTTTGCAACATCTGGAGGGCTCCATTTTAGAGACCACTGCATAGGGGTCTCCAAACTGTAGCCCCCCAGATGTTGCTAGGCAACAACTCACCGGCTTCCATAGTCTGCACCAGGGAGCCGCACCATGGAGCCGCACCTCATCGCCAATTGTCGCCGGTAAGTGACTGTCGGTCACAGCACAGTTCCCCCATTCTGTCTGGACTACCGTGGGTGGGCAGAGTGGGGGAACCGAACTTTAACCCCCCCGCCCCTGATCTGCTATTGGTCAGTCGCTTCTGACCGACCAATAGCAGGGATAGGAGGGGTGGCACCCCTGCAACTTCACTCCTATCAATTCAGGGGATCAGTGTCTTGGACAACATACCAAAAGTTTTTGTATCTGACAGTGCCCATTTAAGTACCAGGGCACTATTTAAATATCTATTTAAATATCTTAATCCTTCCAGTTATCAGTTTACAGCTGCTGTATGTTCAACAAGAAGTTATTTTCTTTTTGAATTTCTTTTCTGTCTGGCCACAGTGCTCTCTGCTGACACATCTGTCCACGCCAGGAACTGTCCAGAGCAGGATAGGTTTGCTATAGGGATTTTCTCCTACTCTGGACAGAGGTGTCAGCAGAGAGCACAGACAGTAAACAACTACAGAAAAAAATAAACTTCCTGTGGAGCATACGGCAGCTGATAAGTACTGGAAGGATCAAGATTTTTAAGAAGTAAATTACAAATCTGTTTAACTTTGTGGCACCAGATAATAATAATAAAAAAAAAGTTTTTCACTGGAGTACTCCTTTGAGTGTGGATATCTGCTGACAAAGTGAGGAGCCAGTGATGTCTGGGCATCATACTGTGCAGAAGCAAGATGTAGCTGGAAAAAGTTCTGGCTTTAGGACCAGATGAAGAAAAAAAAAGACAACAGAGAAGACATCGCACGTGAGTCACTGACTTCATTGTGTATTTTGCCTGACTATGTCTCATCAGTGCTGTAGTAATTTCTGCAGTAATGATGGTGAAACTGTACCCCAATCTCTGGCTCTGCAGCTATGCAAAACTACAACTTCCATGCTGCCTGAGGCTCTCCAGGCATGATGGGAGTTGTAGCTTTTCAACAGCTAGAGAACCATTTGATCCAAGGTGATTGATGGGGGTCCCAGCAGTTGGACCTCCACCAATGAAATGGGCTGCCTAATCTAAAATGCCCAGGCCAATTTTTGGTCTCAGTCTGGGCCCTACTGAATGTAATAGTTCTGTATTCTGTGTCAGATAAGTTCAGAACTCAGATTTAGATTAGATGTCAGGTGTAGTCAAATGTCTGTCTGACTAAAAAAAAGAGGTATCTGATGTATATGATTATATTGTATGAAGAACATATTTAGATATTGAGAGGAAAATGTATGCATATGTATGTGCCTCTCTCAATGGCTGTGGAGCTGGCTTTATATTTATATTTGTATATAGGTGATAGGTCAATGATGTTTCTATAGTGCAAAATTCAGGTGTGAGTTAAAGAGTACCTGTCACCAAACAAAACTTTAATATAGTGTCCTTTAACTCCTTAAGGACTGAGGACGTATGAGTACGTCCTAAGTCCGGTCCCTGTCTATAACGCGGGACCCCGGCGCTTACTCACAGCCCGGAACCCGCGGCTAATAGCGCGCGGCCGCGATCGTTCGGCCACACATTATAAACCCTTCCGAGGCGGCGCTCAAAGCTGAGCGCCGCATCGAAAGTGAATGTAAATGTTTCCCGGCTGCTCAGTCGGGCTGATCGGGGTCATCGCGATAAAATCGCGATGCCCCGATCAGCTACCCGTAGAGAACAAGGTCCTTTGGGACATAAACGCAAAAAAGTAAATACCCACATGTGACCCCATTTTGGAAACTACACCCCTCACAGAACATAACAAGGGGTATAGTGAGCCTTAACACCCCACAGGTGTTTGACAAATTTCCATTAAAGTTGCATGGGAAAATGAAAAAAAAATGTTTTCACTAAAATGCTGGTGTTACCCTAAATTTTTCATTTTCACAAGGGAAAATAGGAAAAAAGCCCCCCAAAACTTGTAACCCCATTTCTTCTGAGTAAGAAAATACCCCATATGTGGATGCAAAGTGCTGTGCTGGCGTACTACAATGCTCAGAAGAGAAGGAGCGCCATTGGGAATTTGAAGAGAAAATTTTTCCAGAATTTAAGGCCACATGTGTTTGCAAAGCCCCCATAGCGCCAGAACAATGGACCCCCCCACATGTGACCCCAGTTTGGAAACTACACCCCTCACAGAATGTAATCAGGGGTACAATGAGCATTTACGCCACACAGGTGACTGACAGATTTTTGGAACAGTGATCCGTGAAAATGAAAAATTGTATTTTTCATTTGCACAGCCCACTGTTCCAAAGATCTGTCAAACGCCAGTGGGGTGTAAATACTCACTGCACCCCTTATTAAATTCTGTGAGGGGTGTAGTTTCCAAAATGGGGTCACATATGGGGGGGGTCCACTGTTCTGGCACAACGGAGGGCTTTGTAAATGCACATGGCCCCTGACTTCCATTCCAAACAAATTCTCTTTCCAAAAGCTCAATGGTGCTCCTCCTCTTCTGAGCATTGTAGTGCGCCAGCAGAGCACTTGACGTCCAAGCATGGGGTATTTCCATTCTCAGAAGAAAAGGGGTTACAAATTTTGGGGGTCATTTTCTCCTATTACCCCTTGTAAAAAGGTAAAATTTGGGGAAAAAACAGCATTTTAGTGAAAAAAAAAAGTTTTTTTTCATTTACACATCCGACTTTCACAAAAAGTCGTCAAACACCTGTGGGGTGTTAAGGCTCACTGTACCCCTTGTTACGTTCCTTGAGGGGTGTAGTTTCCAAAATAGTATGCCATGTGGGTATTTATTTGCTGTTCTGGCACCATAGGGGCTTCCTAAATGCGACATGCCCCCCAAAAACCATTTCAGCAAAATTTGCTTTCCAAAAGCTAAATGTGACTCCTTCTCTTCTGAGCATTGTAGTTCCCCCGCAGAGCATTTTACGTCCTAACATGGGGTATTTATATACTCAGAAGAGATGGGGTTACAAATTTTGGGGAGCATTTTCTCCCATTACCCTTTGTAAAAATGATAAATTTGGGGGGAAAACTGCACTTTAGTGAAAAATTTTTTTTTTCATTTACACATCCGACTTTAACGAAAAGTCGTCAAACACCTGTGGGGTGTTAAGGCTCTCTGGACCCCTAGATACGTGCCTTGAGGGGTGTAGTTTCCAAAATGGTATGCCATGTGGGGTTTTTCTGCTGTTATGGCACCATAGGGGCTTCCAAAATGTGACATGCCCCCCAAAAACCATTTCAGCAAAATTCACTCTCCAAAATCCCATTGTCGCTCCTTCCCTTTTGAGCCCTCTACTGCGCCCGCCGAACACTTGTCATCCACATATGAGGTATTTCCTTACTCAAGAGAAACTTGGTTACAAAATTTTTTTTTTTTTGGGGGGGGGGGGCTTTTTCTTCTATTACCCCTTGTAAAAATTAAAAAAATGGGTTTACAAGAACATGCGAGTGTAAAAATTTAAGATTTTGAATTTTCTCCTTCACTTTGCTGCTATTCCTGTGAAACACCTAAAGGGTTAACTAACTTTCTGAATGTCATTTTGAATACTTTGAGGGGTGCAGTTTTTATAATGGGGTCATTTATGGGGTATTTTTAATTAAAAAAAAAGCCCTTCAAATCCACTTCAAAAATGTAATTGGTCCCTGAAAAATTCAGATTTTGAAAATGTTGTTAATTTAGAAAATTTACTGTTAACTAAAACTCCCAAGTCCTTTCCCACGTCAGTCATCCCAAGTGTGCTCCCATTTAATACATAATCCCAGCCCGGATTTTTCCTCCCCATGTGCATTACCTTCATTTATCAATGTTGAACCTCATCTGCCACTTCCCAGCCCAAGCCTCCAACCTATACAGATCCATTTGTAACAGTGCCCTGTCCTCTATTGTGTTTACCGCTTTACAGAGTTTAGTATTGTCACGCACCTGGATGCGGGCGGTCTGGAACAGGATGTGGATCCTCTACTTGTGTGGTTGATGAATCGGACCGTATCGGGGAACGGAGTCCGCCTGAAAGCAGGATGGATTTGCTGCGGCAGGCGACACCCAGGTCGCTACCCCCAATATGGCTCGACCACAGAGGTAACTGGGCAAGGCGAGGTATAGGAGGATGAGACAGAGGCTTAGTCAACGTAGCAGAAGGTCAAGGCAGGCGGCAAGGGTTCGTAGTCAAAAACATAGCGGGAAGGTCTGGGTACATGGGTATGGCAAACAGGCAATTGGGTACGCTTTCTCTCAGGCAAATGGCACTGAAGATCCGGCAGGGGTGTGTGGGAGGTGCAGGAACTTATAATGTGTATTCAGGTGCACATACTAATTAAGAGCGCACTGGCCTTTTAAATTATAGAGCTCCGCCGCGCACGCGCCCTAGGAGACGGGGACGAGCGTGGCAGAGCTGAGTTCCAGAGGCAGCAGAGCGGGGTAAGTGACGGGCTGGGAATCGCATGTGGGCGCATCCAGCGATGCAAATCCCATCATCGCTGACAAACGGGGCCCCCGGGACACTGCGCTCATGGCCGGAGCTAGCGGCCAGAGCGCAGCGCTTGACAGTACCCCCCCTTTTGGTGTCCCCCTCTTCTTATGGCTCAGAAACCTTTTAAGAAGATCTTCGTCCAGAATATTGTCCTGAGGCTCCCAGGAGATGAGTTGCAATGACTTACGTATTCTGGCATGGCCGGCCAAAAGAGAGGAAAGACCCCATTTCAAGATTCGGAGTCTCAGGCAGGGAGAAATGTAGGTCTTCCCAGGAGGCAGGTGCTGAAGAGTTGCTGGTGCAACAGAAATTAGATGATCAGGAGGTATAATATGCTAAGGATGTGATTCTTGGTCTTGAACCTCAGAGGATCTAGATAGCGCGTCAGCACGACGATTCTTCTCTGCTGGCCGTAAATGAATTAAAAAATCTAATCTGGAGAAAAACAGAGACCAACGGGCCACACGAGGATTGAGGCGATGAGCAGTCTGTAGATATAGCAAGTTCTTGTCATCAGTATAAATGGTAAGTGGATGTACTGAACCCTCCAAGAGTGGCGCCATTCTTCCAAGGCCAACTTAATAGCCAAAAGCTCACAATCTCCTATTGTATAGTTTCTCTCTGCAGGTGAGAAGGTTTTAGAGAAGAAACCACAGGTTACAGTTTTTCCTTTGGAAGATTTTTGTGTCAATATAGCGCCTGCACCGACCGAAGAAGCGTCCACTTCCTAAATAAATGGCTTGGCTGAGTCTGGTCTCGACAACACAGGAGCAAAAGCGAAGGCAGATTTTAACTGTTTAAAGGCTTCTTTGGCCTCTGGAGTCCGGACCTTCGGATTAGCCACTTTCTTAGTAAGAGACACGATGGGGGCAACCAAGGTGGAATAATGCAGAATAAATTGCCGATAATAATTGGCAAAGCTGAGGAAGCGCTGAATCGCTTTCAAGCCAGAAGGTCAAGGCCAATATTGACTGGAGACAATATACCCCAGGAATGGAAGACTGGTCTTCTCAATAGTAAATTTTTCAAGTTTAGCATTTAGATGATTGTCTCGGAGACGCTGTAAAACTTGGCGGAGGTGAGAACGATAAGTATGGAGATCAGGCGAGTAGATGAGAATGTCATCTATGTAGATAACAACACAGGAGTATAGGAGATCACGAAAAATTTCATTGACAAACTCCTGGAAGACCGCCGGAGCATTACAGAGTCCAAAAGGCATCACCAGATATTGAAAATGACCGTCACGAGTATTAAATGCAGTCTTCCATTCGTCCCGTTTTCATATATGGATTATATTATAGGCTCCACAAAGATCCAATTTGGAAAAGATTTTGGCCCCTCGCAGACGATCAAACAACTCAGTGATCAAAGGAAGCAGGTAGCGGTTCTTAACAGTGATCTTATTCAGGCCATGGTAGTCTATGCAAGGTTGTAGAGATCCGTCCTTCTTTTCTACGAAGAAGAAACCAGCTCCAGCAGGGGAGGAGGACTTCCTGATGAATCCCTTCTGTAGGTTTTGCTGTATATACTTAGACATGGCCTGAGTTTCGGGAACAGACAAGGGGTAGATTCTGCCCCTGGGAGGTGTGGTGCCGGGCAGCAGGTCAATGGGACAATTGTAGGGGCGATGTGGAGGTAACACTTCGGCTTGCTTTTCACTGAAGACATCAGCAAAATTCAGTAGAAAGGAAGGTAAACCGGGCAGTGGACGAGAAAATGGTTCCAACTTGGTCACCCGTACGTGAATGCAATGATTGTCGCAGTGCGGACCCCAGCGAAGGACTTCTCCGGTCTTCCAATCCAGCTGTGGGGCATGGAGCTGCAACCAAGGTAGACCCAGTAAGAGAGGAGAAGTACAGTGTGGAAGCACATTGAAGGACAAGTACTCTCTGTGTGAGACTCCGACCTGCATTAACAGGGGTTCAGTGCGGTATAGCACGGTACAGTCCAGTTTTTCTCCATTGACCGTGGAGATGAACAGCGGTTTCGGGAGGCGTAGAACTGGCAGAAGATACTTGTGCACTAGAAAGGCATCAATGAAGTTACCAGCAGAGCCAGAGTCCAGGAAGGCCAAGAGTGAGAGGTTCACTTTAGAAGGAAGATGAAGCTGAACTGTCATATTTAAGTGTGGAGAGGAGGAATTCACACATAGGGAGGCCTCTCCAACAAACCCTAGGTGCAAGCGTTTGCCTGTGGCTGTGGAAGTACAGGACAATCTTTGAGGAAATGATGGGCACTGGCGCAGTACAGACACAGATTCTCAGCTTGGCGGCAAGTTCTTTCTTGCAGAGTCAGGCAAGATCAATCCACCTGCATAGCCTCCACTGCGGGAGGCAAAGTAGAAGGTTGGGGTGGTTGCTGGAAGACGTGTGCCAAGCGAGGAAAGCACCAAGGTCATGCTGATTCTCTTTCTTGACGTTGTTCCTCACGTCTCTCAGAGAAACAGATATCAATCCGGGATGCCAATTGTATCAGTTCATTCAGATTAGATGGCAATTCCCGGGCAGCAAGGACATCCTTTATTTGGCTAGATAATCCCCTCTTGAAAGTAGCTTCATTACTCCAAGCCAACTCTGACGCCAGGGTCCGGAACCGGATGGCATATTCACCCACAGTGGAGTTGCCTTGGGAAAGACTCAGCAAAGCAGTCTCAGCGGAGGAAGCTCGGGCAGGTTCTTCAAAAACTGTGTGAAATTCCATCAGGAATGCCTGGAGATTAGTAGTGATAGCATCACTGCGATCCCATAGTGGAGTTGCCCAGGCCAAGACCCTACCAGACAGGAGACTGATTACGAAGGCCACCTTTGCTCGTTCTGTGGAGAACTGGTCCGCCATGAGTTCTATGTGCATGGAGCACTGCGTCACGAAACCCCAACAAGTCTTGGCATCCCCCTCAAACTGTTCAGGAAGCGACAGACGGAGTTTTGAACCGGTGGCAACCGCAGCAGCGGTAGGCTGTACTGGAGCTGGAGGAGGCTGTGGCTGAGGCAGATTCTGCTGGGCAGATAGCAACTGCTGCATCATGGCAGATAGCTGGTTGAGCTGCTGTGCCTGCTGGGCCAACTGCTGGGACTGAAGCGCCATGACAGATGCAAGATCCGAATCAGGCAGAGGAACCCCAGGATGGATTTGCTACGGCAGGCGACACCCAGGTCGCTACCCCCAATACGGCTCGACCACACAGGTAACTGGGCAAGGCGAGGTACAGGAGGATGAGACAGAGGCGTAGTCAACGTAGCAGAAGGTCAAGGCAGGCGGCAAAGGTTCGTAGTCAGAAAGCGGGAAGGTCTGGGTACACGGGTATGGCAAACAGGCAATTTCTCTCAGGCAAATGGCACTGAAGATCCGGCAGGGGGGTGTGGGAGGTGCAGGAACTTATAATGTGTATTCAGGTGCACATACTAATTAAGAGCGCACTGGCCCTTTAAATTACAGAGCTCCGCCGCGCGAGCGCCCTAGGAGACGGGGACGAGCGCGGCAGAGCTGAGTTCCAGAGGCAGCAGAGCGGGGTAAGTGACGGGCTGGGATTCACATGCGGGTGCGTCCAGCGATGCAAATCCCAGCCCCACCCACAGACGGGGACCCCAGTACACTGCGCTCACGGCTGGAGCTAGCGGCCGGAGTGCAGCGTGTGACAAGTATTATCTGCAAAGATTGCTACTTTACTATTCAACCCCTCTACAAGGTCAATAATAAATATATTAAATAGAACAGGACCCAAGACTGACCCCTGTGGTACCCCACTAGTAACAGTCACCCAATGAGAATAAGTACCATTAATAACCACCCTCTGTTTCCAATCACTGAGCCAGTTACTTACCCACTTACACACATTCTCCCCCAGCCCAATCCCTCTCATTTTATGCACCAACCGTTTATGTGGCACCGTATCAAATGCTTTGGAAAAATCCAGGTATGCGACATCCAGAGATTCCCCTTGGTCCAGTCTGGAGCTCACCTCCTCATAAAAGCTGATCAGGTTAGTTTGACAGGACCGATCCCTCATAAAGCCATGCTGATATGGAGTCATACATTTATTTTTATCAATATACTCCAAAATAGCATCTCTTAGAAAACCCTCAAACTATTTACATACAACGGAGGTTAAACTAACAGGCCTATAATTTCAGGGGTCACCTTTTCACCTTTTGTCCCCTTTTTAAATATTGGCACCACATTTGCCATGCACCAGTCCTGGGGGACAGTCCCTGTTACTATAGAGTCCATTAATATTAAAAATAGGGGTCTGTCTTTTACAGTACTTAATTCCTTTAGAACAAGGGGGTGAATGCCATCTGGACCTGGTGATTTGTCTATTTTGATTTTTTGTAGGTGGCACTGTACTTCTTCCCGGGTTAGAAAGGTGACCTGTAAAGGAGAGTTTACCTTATCTCACTGTATTTCACCTGGCATTTCATTTTCCTCGGTGAACACAGTGGAGAAGAATTTGTTTAATATATTTGCTTTTTCCTGATCCCCGTTTATAATTTCTTCTTTATCATTTTTTTAAAGGGCCAACACTTTCATTTTTAACCTTTTTGCTGTTTATATAGTTAAAAAACATTTTGGGGTTAGTTTTACTCTCTTTTGCAATGAGTCATTCTGTCTATTTTTGCGGCTTTTATCAGTTTTTTACATATTTTAAATTTTTTTCTATAGCTTTTTAATGCTTTTTCACTGCTGTCCTCTTTTAGTAGTTTAAATGCTGTATTTTTGTCATTTATTGCCCCTTTAACATTTTTGTTCATCCATATTGGTTTTCTTTTATTTCTGACCCTTTTATTCCCATATGGTGTATATACATCTTACAGTGAGAGTTTAAGATATTTTTAAAAGTCTCCCATTTAGTGTCAGTATTCTTGTTTTTGAGGACTTTATCACATTTTATATTGTTACGGGCTTCTCTGAGTTGATCAAACATTGCCTTCCTAAAGTTCATTGTTTTTGTGGCCCCTCGAGAGATTCCCTTATTGAAGAACAAGTTATAATGTATTATATTATGATCACTATTTCCCAGGTGTCCTTCTACTTGCACATTAGTTACTCTGTCAGGTCTGTTGGTTAATATTAAGTCTAGTAGGGTGCCCCCTCTGGTTTGGCTCTGCACCATTTGGGACAGATAATTGTCTTTAATTATAGTATGAAACCTATTTCCTTTAAGGGATTCACAGGTCTGAGTCTCCCATATTAAATCAGGATAGTTAAAGTCCCCCATTATTATCACCTCATTCTGATTTGCTGCCTTGTTTATTTGCTTCATTAATTGATCTTCTGCTTCTTCCATTATGTTTGGTGGCTTATAGCAAACCCCTATCAGAATGTTATTATTTTTATCTCCATATATTTCTACACATAATGACTCTACATTATTATTTCCCTCCTGTATATCCTCCCGCAGTGCGGCCTTCAGACTGGATTTTACATAATGTCAAACTCCTCCCCCTTTCCGTTTTGTCTGATCCTTCCTGAATAGACTATAACCCTGTATGTTGAGCGTCCAGTCACAGCTATCGTCCAACCAAGTTTCTGTTATACCCACTATGTCATAATCATCCTCAGACATCAACCACTCCAGTTCCTCAGTTTTATTGGTCAGACTTCTGACATTAGTCAACATGCAATTTAATGGCATATGGTTTTTCTTCCTTTGAAGCCTATCCCTATTAACTATTCTAACCCCTCCCTCCGCTCCACCCCCAGGTACATTAATAAGTCCCCCCTCTCTATCTACACTATCTTCCCCCTCTATGTTGTAGGTTCCCTCCCCCCCCCCCCCAGTCCCAAGTTTAAAAACTCCTCCACCCTTCTAGCTATCTTCTCCCCAAGCACAGCTGCAGCCTCCCCATTGAGGTGAAGCCCGTCCCTATGGTAGGGCCGGTATCCAACAGCGAAGTCAGCCCAGTTGTCCATGAACCCAAACCCCTCCTTCCTACACCAGCTTCTTAGCCACTTGTTTACCTCCCTGTTCTCTCGCTGCCTCTCTGATGTGGCTCGTGGTACAGGTACTTTTTCAAAAAATATTACCTTGGAGGTCCTTGCCTTAAGCTCGGGTGTAAGGAGTGACACCCGGGGCAATCTGTCAATTAGTACAAGTACTACTACTCTCAGCATGGAACAGTCTGTTCCATGCTGGGAGTAGTAGTACTACCTAAAAAAAAAAAAAAAAAAAGGTCAAAATAACCTGCACACTTTATTAACCCCTTGCTTCAGAATGCTGTTTAAAAACGGCACTGCGACATGGCAGGGTTATGAAGCAAAGGAGCTGAGCGTAAAATACGCTGTGGATCCGCTGAACTTACCCTTAGGAAAAGTTCACATGTGCATATTTTGCTGCAGATTTTCTGCAGCTGATTTTACTACCCATTTACTACGGGCTGAAAATCAGCTGCAGAAAACAGTAATTACTATGTAGGGGTTATATAGAGAGTGAAGTTATGGTTGTAGTCTGGGCCATTTATTTATTTTCCTATATTTTTTTATTTATTTAGTTTTATGCTTTATTTTCACTTATATATGTTTTTAATTTTTTGTTTTACATTTTGTGCTGCTCATAAGTCATAAAAAGACTTGTGTTTTAGTGAGTATTTTACTTCGGACCCCATTAGGAGACATTTTCTCATGTCATTTTGGCATAGTGCCCAGTATGCTAGAGTGACATGATAAGTGTCTTCAACTGAGAATTGAAAGAATTTGAAGTTCCACAGTTGTTCTTCTACAGAGTAGGTGAAAGGGAGCCAGATGTATGTTGATGTTAATAAACTCTTAATCAGGGGGTCTTTATCTAGAGGCTAGAACTAATGGCAGCAGCGAATACACGTTTAGTGTAGCCACATATTTTCCCTACTCCTTACTGAACTGAAGTTCTCTGACAAAGCATACATTTAGCCCGGGAAGATGCATTGGGATAGTAGTTTACATGTAGATAACACTATCAAGCTGGCCATACACTAACAAACAGATTTTGTAATTGGGACCATGTTGAGGATTATTCACTTCTAAAGTTATGGGAACACTTTTTAGCAGTTACACTGGGCTTACACTACTGGGCTCATCCGGCCAGAGATTTTGAATGTGCTGATCAGCGACTTAATCAGTTGGCGGTAGGACCACAGGGACATTGATGGCAATGTCTGTGGAGCGGATTTTGCCTAAAGAATGAGCAAGCTAATTCTTTTGCTGCTTATATTCCATAGTGTACACTGTGCATCGGAATCCCATTGGAATTCTGCTGCTCTGGAATTTCTGACTGAGACATTAGCCAGTATATCCTTGCATGAAGGACATACCTGAGCCCGCACACCAACGCCAAGGTGTCTCAAGTGGCACAGGACCTAACACTAAACCTACCTGTGCCGTATGGGCAATACCAGGGGCCAGTGGGCAATTACAGCAGTATTAGGCCGACTCACAGCCTCCTCCCAGGTACCCTCCAGTGTGGCTGCAAGCACACACATACAATGGGAGGAGGGAGGCAGGCTACAAGCCACACCTAAGTTGGCTAATATAGTTGTCGGCCTCACAGGTGCTCCTTAATGCTGCCTGGAAGATGTTCAAGGCGCATAACAAGATATTGAGCCAGTGGGCCATGAAAGACAAGTATTGGCCCTTACCATAGCTACTACTCTAAGTATCTACAGTGGCATGCACTGTGCTCCCTCTCTGCCACATGATTGGCCTTTAGAAAGCTGGGCTCACCCCATTAAATGCCTTAATGCCGTGGAGTCAACAAGATGGTACAGTAGCGCCTGCACCACCAACAACTTGACCAGGTGCAAAATAAGGGCCACAAAAACACAAGGGCAAGGTGAATACTGTTGTCTGGATAACATAGATTCCTGATGGAATAGAGGAGGAGGACATAACACTGATGAGGACATGACAAAGTAAGTACTGCCTATGGATGAGGACTGGCTGCTTGACAGATAAGAGGGATATAGAGGAACAAGGTTTCGCACACATTGTGTGGCTTCTCGAGTGTCAAACGTGGCCTTGTAAGGCTGCTCCATGTGCCTATGTAGAGATGTAGTTTCTATACTCCTACCCTGGCCATGGCTTACTTATGACAATTATTTATGTCAAACCCAGGTAGAAATACGGATATGATGGCTATTCTGTGTTCACTCTCAATGCTTTTAAATGTGCATTTATGTTAAACCCAGATAGAAATACTATATGTTCGATAAACCCCAAAAATACACGTAACTTTGCCTTAGATGGCTAACTTGGCCTATGTTCACTCATAATGCTTTCATTGTGTATTTCTTTTAAACCCAGGTAGAAATACTATATGTTTGATTAAGCCCGGAAAAGACATGGAACTTGGCCTTAGATGGCTTTTCCACATTCACTCTCGCTTTTAACCCCTTAAGGACCCAGCCATTTTACACCTTAGGACCCGGCCATTTTTTGCACATCTGACCACTGTCATTTTAAACATTAATGAATGGAATGCTTTTAGTTATCATTCTGATTCAGAGATTGTTTTTTCGTGCATATTCTACTTTAACTTAGTGGTAAAAATTTTTGGTAACTTGCATCCTTTCTTGGTGAAAAATCCCCAAATTTGATGAAAAATTAGAAAATTTTGCATTTTTCTAACTTTGAAGCTCTCTGCTTGTAATGAAAATGGATATTCCAAATATTATTTTTTTTATTCACATATACAATATGTCTACTTTATATTTGCATCATAAAATTGATGAGTTTTTACTTTTGGAAGACACCAGAGGGCTTCAAAGTTCAGCATCAATTTTCCAATTTTTCACAAAATTTCCAAAATCACAATTTTTCAGGGACCGGTTCAGGCTTGAAGTGAATTTGAAGGGTCTTCATCTTAGAAATATCCCACAAATGACCCCATTATAAAAACTGCACCCCCCAAAGTATTCAAAATGACATTCAGTCAGCATTTTAACCCTTTAGGTGTTTCACAGGAATAGCAGCAAAGTGAAGGAGAAAATTCACAATCTTCATTTTTTACACTTGCATGTTCTTGTAGACCCAATTTTTGAATTGGGTAGTTGTAGTTTACAAGGGGGAGTGGTAGTTCTGTAACATCTGGCCCTTCCAGATGTTGCAAAACTACAACTCCCAGTATGCCAAAACTGTCCAGGCATGCTGGGAGTTGTAGTTCTGCAACATCTGAAGGGCCAGATGTTACAGAACTACAACTCCCAGCATGCCTGGACAGTAAGGGCATGCTGAGGATGTGTAGTTTTGCAACATCTGGAAGGGCACAGTGGTCTCCAAACTGTGGACCTCCAGATGTTGCAAAACTACAACTCCCAGCATGCCCAGATGCCAAGGGCTGTCTGGGAATGCTGGGAGTTGTAGTATACAGGGTCCCAATACAGCAATGCATGTCGCTTTACGGCGACGTGCATTGCTGTAAAGGGCCCGACCGCGGCTGAAGATCAACTCACCTGTCGCCGCCGCCGTCTTCATCGCTGGGATCCGGGTCTTCAGGGACGAGGTAAGTACCGGGGCCGGGCCCCAGCACTCCCCCGTCCCCTGCCGCGTCCTCCGGTCTTCCTCCCGTCCTCTCCGGACTTCCAGGGGCCGGGCAGGATGGGAGGAAGTAACCGCCCCCCCCCCCCCCTGCGATTGGTCGGTTAACTAACCGAAGAATCGCAGGGGATCGGAGGAGGTGGCAGGCTTGCCACCTCGCTCCTAGCCTCCAGCATGGTCCTGGCTGTCTGTGACAGCCAGGATCATGCAAAATTACCTGGCGGTCGGGTCCCAGAGACCCGATCAGCCCGGTATCGCCGCAGATCCCTACATGGCCCCCCTCGGCATTTGCCCTGGATCCCTGCTGAAGGATTTCAGCAGGAATCCACTTCCAATCTCCGCCGGGTGAGCGGCGGAGACCAGGAAAAGACCATGACGTATACATAAGTCATGGGTCCTTAAGACCCAGGGTGTGATGACGTATGCATACGTCATGGGTCCTTAAGAGGTTAAAACTATATTAATGTTAAAGCCAGGTAGACGAATTCTAGCAGTAAATAAATGCTAAGAAGTGGGTAGCTGGGCCGAACCCTCAGTGGGGGGGCTGAAACAAACACAGTTAAAGGGGTACTCTGGAAGAATTCACCCTTTGCAAAATCTATATTCGTAACTCGACCTTCATAGGCTATAATCCGATCGGTAATGCTCCATGGAAAATATATATGCAAAACAAGTCCCTTTTAGAAAAAAGAATTCTAAAGATTTCTAACACCCTGCTAAAAACATATGCAAACCAGGTTTCATCCAGGAAAAACCCTAACTTCTTTAACTTAAAGGGTACTCCGGCCCTAAGACATGTTATCCCCTATACAAAGGATTCATCAGACCCAGAGGGATGTTCGCTCTGGAGGCTGATGATAGTGGGGTGCTGCATGAAAGATTGCGGGGGTCCCCATCTTCTTAATCATGTCACAAAATTTGTAACTGGCTTCATTTAGAAAACTTGTCTGATTCTGTAGCTATTTCTTCTTATCTTTCCTCTTGTTTACAGCTGGTTACATGGTTTCCATCCAACAGCTCTGCTTTAGAAGCAGTGGTGATGTCACTCCCTTTATTGGCCTAAGCTTCTCGAGCTAAGCGCACATCAGGCTCCCTATTCTTACTGCTTGGGCTTATGTCAGCACATTCATCATATCTGACAATTGCAGGTATTAGACATATTTGACAATTGCACTGCTTTAGCCTAGAAGCTGTCAAACACAAAAGCAGAAAATCTGCCTTTTACCCCAGCCCCATCCACCGGCAATCCTGAGAGTGTGAGCAGACAGAGGTATACAGCCAGATGAGACAGCTCCTTTAAATCATCTTTGATACATAAGTTAGAATATTGTTTACAGTGGGGAAAAAAGTATTTAGTCAGCTACCAATTGTGCAAGTTTAGTGAGGCCTGTAATTTTTATCATAGCTACACTTCAACTATGAGAGACAGAATGGGGGAAAGAATATAGGAAATCACATTGTAGGATTTCTAATGAATTAATTGGTAAATTCTTCAGTAAAATAAGCATTTGGTCACCTACAAACAAGCAAAATTTCATGCTCTCACAGACCTGCAACTTCTTCTTTAAGAGTCTCCTCTGTCCTCCACTCGTCACCTGTATTAATAGCACCTGTTTGAACTTATCAGTATAAAAGACACCTGTCCATAACCTCAAACAGTCAAACTCCAAACATCCAAGACCAAAGAGCTGTCGAAGGACACCAGAAACAAAATTGTAGACCTGCACCAGGCTAGGAAGACTGAATCTGCAATAGGCAAGCAGCTTGGTGTGAAGAAATCAACTGTGGGAGCAATTATTAGAAAATGGAAGATATACAAGACCACTGATAATCTCCCAAGATCTCATCCTGTGGTGTCAAAATGATCACAAGAATGGTGAGCAGAAATCCCAGAACCACACGGGGGACCTAGTGAATGACCTCCAGAGAGCTGGGACCAATGTAACAAAAGCTACCATCAGTAACACACTATGCTGCCGGGGACTCAAATCATGCAGTGCCAGACGTGTAACCCCCTGCTTAAGCCAATACATGTCTGGGTCCATCTGAAGTTTGCTAGAGAGCATTTGGATGATCCAGAAGAGGATAGGGAAAATGTCATATGGTCAGATGAAACCAAAGTATAACTTTTGGTAAAAACTCAACTTGTCGTGTTTGGAGGAGAAAGAATGCTGAGCTGCATCCAAAGAACACCATACCTACTGTGAAGCATGGGGATGGAAACATCATGCTTTGGGGCTGTTCTTCTGCAAAGGGACCAGGATGACTGATCCATGTAAAGTAAAAAATGAATGGGGCCATGTATTGTGAGATTTTGAGTGAAAACTTCCTTTCATCAGCAAGGGCATTGAAGATGAAACGTGGCTGGGTCTTTCAGCATGACAATGATCCCAAACACACTGCCCGGGCCATGAAGGAGTGGCTTTGTAAGAAGCATTTCAAGGTCCCGGAGTGGCCTAGCCAGTCTCCAGATCTCAACCCCATAGAAAACCTTTGGAGGGAGTTGAAAGTCTGTGTTGCCCAGCGACAGCCCCAAAACATCACTGCTCTAGAGGAGATCTGCATGGAGGAATGGGCCAAAATACCAGCAACAGTGTGTGAAAACATTGTGAAGACTTACAGAAAACGTTTGTCCTCTGTCATTGCCAACAATCGGTATATAACAAAGTATTGAGATTAACTTTTGTTATTGACCAAATACTTATTTTCCTCCCTAATTTGCAAATAAATTCTTTAAAAATCAGACAATGCGATTTTATGGATTTGTTTTCCTCATTATGTCTCCCATAGTTGAGGTATACATATGATGAAAATAACAGGCCTCTCATCTTTTTAAGTGGGAGAAATTGCACAATTGACAATTGGTGGCTGACTAAATACTTTTTTCCCCACTGTATCTGTTAGTCTCTATACAGGGATGTGGAAATTTAATGAAAAACTACTTGTCCACGGGACTAAAATGGAGAAAAATCTACTTGTCCCTCATGACGATCCACTTGTCCGGGCCAATTTTCGCTTTTACGCTCTTATTTTTTCCTCCTCGCCCCATAATAGCCATAACTACCTACTATAATGATACCTTTTAATTTTTCAATAATGTTCTCTGGACCAAAAAAATATATATTTTATATATGTGTTAAGGCAAATTTATTAAGCCTTTGTGGGAGGGGCTATAAGAACCCGCGGCAGTACCTGTGCTTGACGCCGCGGGTTTGTCACATGACGGGGGGGGGGGGGGTCAGCTGGCACACGAGTCAGCTGATCCACTGGAGTTCCAGGTTCAGCGTAATGGTAAGTGGCCGGGGTGGTGGCGTCCGTCGCAGCCCTCTCTCCGGAGGTAAGCCGGAGTATGCAGGGCACCCATGGTCAGCCCCGGTTCAGCACAGCGTTCCACATGCTTGATGGCCGTGCATGCGCCCAGCCTGATAGCGTGTTTAATCCGGTGGTGGGAGCCGTCTCGGGCGTCCGCACTTAGGTATTTAGAGGGGGATGTCTTATGGCAAGACCTTCCTCCCCCCCCCCACGAGCCCTGGTTATCCGGGTTAAGGGGGAATGCACTTGCAGCTCTACACCCCCCCCCCCCCGGGGTGTCACGTCGGGGGTCACTGCATTTCCAGCCCCCCTCTCTCTCTCTCTTTCTCAACCCTAAGCTATATGTGTGGCAAATTAACCTTTATTGAACTGTATGTGGCCACCAGTTTTGCACGTCTTAGTATATGTGAGGCTCTGTACATATGCTCCTCCCTTCTTGCTTGCCGTGCTTCATGCTAGTAAAAAAAAAAAAAAAAAAAGTGGCATATATGATAGGGCCTGGGGCTGAATATGGCCAGCTAGGGCTAGGCGATTTACATATGGGCCAGCTCTGGCCACGCTACAATGTTATGCTAGTAGCGTTCATGCAGTGCATTCCCTTGTAGTATAGGTGCTGCGTGGATGCTGGCAGTACCATACATGCACCCATATTATTCATACTCTGCTCCGCTCTGCACATTACAGTAAGGGGTTAATTATATGTCGGCACGCTCTCTGACTGCTCTGCACATTACAGTAGGGGTAATTATATGCCAGCATGCTCTCTGACTGCTCTGCTCGGCACATTACAGCAAGGGGTTAATTATATGTCGGCACGCTCTGACTGCTCCACTCTGCACATTACAGTAGGGGTCAATTATATGCCACCACGCTCGCTGACTGCTCTGCACATTACAGTAAGGGGCTAATTATAGGTTAGCACGCTCTGACTGCTCCACTCTGCACATTACAGCAGGGGTTAATTATATGCCAGCACGCTCGCTGATTGCTCTGCACATTACAGTAAGGGGTTAATTACATGTCAGCACGCTCTGACGGCGCTGCTTTGCACATTACAGTAGGGGTTAATTATATGCCAGCACGCTCTCTGACTGCTCCGCTCCGCTCCGCACATTACAGTAAGGGGTCAATTATATGCCAGCACACTCTGACTGCTCTGCACATTACTGTAAGGGTTAGTTATATGCCAGCACGCTCTCTGACCATTCTGCTCGGCACATGACAAATAGGGATTAATCATATGCCGGCACGCTTCTGGCTGCTCCGCTCTGCACATTAATCTAAGGGGTTAATCATATGCCAGCGTGTTTTCTGGCTGTTCCGCTCTGCACATTACAACTAAGGGTTAATTATATGCTGGCACGCTTCCTGGCTGCAGGGACTTTGTTACATACATGCAGCGCATGCATGGCTACGTTATGAAAGTTTGTGATATGTGTTCTCTTTACAGGTATAAATAAAAAGATAAAGGGGAGGGTTTCTTCAAGGTATTAGATGATCGAGCACATCATACACGTTCTTAATTATTCATGTCAGGGTGTTTAGGTAGGTTCAGCTTTAGCGTTTTTTACATATTGGGTGTGTGTTATGCCTAGCATCCTCCTGCCACCCGTGTACATATGTAATTATGCGGAGAATATAAAAAGAATAAAAAAAAATAAAAATGGTGTTTATGTGAAATTTAGATAAATTGTTTTCCTTAGGTGTACTGTCCCCATTTAGGCTCTAACCGATCTTCTGTGACAAACACTTCGTCAGCAAGGTTGGTCCATGGTAGTTGAAGGGTCACTCAAGGGTACGTGTAGATTGTCCTCACGCTCACAGGATATATACTGTACACACGTTTGCAGGGTTTATACTGTACTCACGCTCGTGGGATTTGTACTGTACTCACGCACGCAGGATTTATACTGTTCACACGTTCATAGGTTTTACAGTATACACGCTCATAGGGTTTACATTGTAGGTATGCTCAGAGGGTTTATACTGTACTCTCGCTGGTATTTATACTGTACACATGCTCGTAGGATTTATATTGCACATACGCTCAGTGGCGTTGCTAGGGTTGGTGTCACCCGGTGCGGTAGAAAATGGTGTCACCCCCATACCTACCCCCTCCCCCCAGTAAGTTTTTAGCCTGTTGTGACAGACACCACTGTTGTAGCGCATTGTGAGAAATTCCAGTATAATAATCAGATATACCAGTTGCCACAGAATAGGAAAGTGTTAAAGAAGTTTTCACCATTGAAATATACAGCTCCCAGAATTACTTAAAGGGGTACTCCACTGGAAAACATTTACTTTTATATCAACTGGTGCCAGAAAGTTAAACAGATTTTTAAATTACTTCTATTTAAAATCTTAATACTTACAGTACTTATAAGCTGGTGTATGCTCCACAGGAAGTTGTGTAGTTCTTTCCAGTCTGACCACAGTGCTATTTGCTGACACCTCTGTCCATGTCAGGAACTGTCCAGAGCAGGATAGGTTTGCTATGGGGATTTGCTCCTATTATGGACAGTTCTTGACATGGACAGAGGTGTCAGCACAGAGCACTGTGGTCAGACAGAAAATAAATTAAAAAAGAAAATAACTTCCTGTGAATCGCTTATACAGTAGCTAATAAGTACTGGAAGGATTAAGATTTTTAAATAGAAGTAATTTACAAATCTGTTTAACTTTGTAGCACCAGCTGATTAAAATTTTTTTTTTCCAGTAGAGTACTCCTTTGAGCAGTGGTGAGGTTATGCTGGGAGTTGTAGTTTCACTGACCTAACTGTAGAACTGACAAGTGACTACAGCTCTGATAGGACATAGAGAGGACAATGATACAGGTGACGTCTTCTCTATAGTCTTCACTTATCTAATTCAGATGGTACATACCGCCAGGACTTGTTCCAGCTAAAACTTCTCTCTGCAGAATGTGACGCCCAGACGTCTCCTCACTATGTCAACGCATTCTCATCCTCTATATGAAAACAAGTATTATTATAAACCTGCCAGACACTGTATCCTCTAAATATAATACTACTATACACTATACTCTTTGATTATAAACCTTCCATACACCATACCCACTGAATATAATACTACCACACACTGTACATTCTGAATATAATACCAACACATACTGTACACTCTGAATATAAATCTGCCACATACTGTACCCCTGAATATACCG
The DNA here is from genome assembly GCF_029499605.1 of Hyla sarda. Lineage (NCBI taxonomy): Eukaryota > Metazoa > Chordata > Amphibia > Anura > Hylidae > Hyla > Hyla sarda. Next base: position 281,588,065 of record NC_079191.1, read on the forward strand.
CCACACACTATACCCTCTGAATATAATACTACCACACACTGTACATTCTGAATATAATACCAACACATACTGTACACTCTGAATATAAATCTGCCACATACTGTACCCCTGAATATAATACCACCACACACTGTACCCACTGAATATAATACTACAACACATTGTACATTCTGAATATAATACCAACACATACTGTACCCTCTGAATATAAATCTGCCACATACTGTACCCCTGAATATAATACCGCCACACACTATACCCTCTGAATATAATACTACCACAAACTGCGCCCTCTGAATATAATACTACCACAAACTGCGCCCTCTGAAAATAAATCTGCCACATACTGTACCCTCTGAATATAAATCTGCCACATACTGTACCCCTGAATATAAATCTGCCACATACTGTACACCTGAATATAATACCGCCACATACTGTACCCTCGGAATATAATACTACCACCCACTGCACCCTCTGAATATAATACTTAGAGATGAGCAAACTACAGTAAATTCAACTTGTCACAAACTTCTCTGCTCGGCAGTTGATGCCTTATCCTGCGTAAATGAGTTCAGCTTTCAGGTGCTCCCGTGGGCTGGAAAAGGTGGATACAGACCTAGGAGACTCTTTCCTAGGACTGTATCCACCTTTTCCAGCCCACCGGAGCACCTGAAGGCTGAACTAATTTACGCAGGATAAGTCATCAACTGCCCAGCCGAGAAGTTCGTGACAAATCGAATTTACTGTAAGTTCGCTCATCTCTAATAATACTACCACAAACTGCGCCCTCTGAATATAATACTACCACAAACTGCGCCCTCTGAATATAATACTACCACAAACTGTGCCCTCTGAATATAACGTTGCCATACACTGCCCCCTCTGAATATAATACTACCACCCACTGCGCCCTCTGAATATAACGTTGCCATACAGTGCACCGTCTGAATATAATACCACAACCAAAGTAACACCCCTCAACATCCGTTAGCTGATGCTATTACCACGGGAGGGGGGTATTGGTGGTGTTGCTAGTGGATGATGGGGGTGCTACTACTGGGGGGGTGTTGCTGGAGGATGATGAGGGTGCTACTGGCCATCCCCCCTGGCAGTATCACCCCCATCATCCATCGGCAGGATCATCCTCCTGGCAGGAGCACCTCCATCATCGACCATCAGGATATGTTGATGGAGGTGCTGCTGGGGGGGGAGGGGTGTTGCTGGTGGATGATGAGGGTGCTACTGCCAGGGGGGGGAGCATTAGGTAGGCAGCAGTGCCCCCACATTAGGTAGGTCGCAGTTTCCCCACATTAGGTAGCATCTATTCCCCACATTAGGCAGCATAGATTCCCCACATTTGGTACCAGTTCCCCCACATTAGGTAGGTACCAGTTACCCCACATTAGGTAGCAATTTCCCCACATTAGGTAGCAATTTCCCCACATTAGGTAGCACAGATTCCCCACATTCGGTAGCATAGATTCCCCACATAAGGTAGCATAGACTTCCCACATTTGGTAGCACAGATTCCCCACATTAGGTAGCATAGACTCCCCACATTAGGCAGCATAGACTCCGCACATTTGGTAGTAGTTTCCCCACATTAGGCCGCAGGTTCCCTTGCAGGTTCCCCATAATGGGTCAAAGTCTCCCCACAATAGATCACTGGTTATACCCCCCCCCCTCCCCACACACACACACACACACACACACACACAATAAAAAAAAACACATACAACACAGAGACAAACACACACACACACACAGTCAGAGAGACACACACTCACAGGCACACACACAGAGTCACACAGTCACACACACACAGAGTCGCACAAACACAGAGTCACACACACACTCAGAGAGTCACACAAACACACACAGTCACATACACACAGTCACATACACACAGTCACATACACACAGTCACACACAAGCATAGATAGAGACAGACAGACAGACACACACACTCACCCATCCAGCGCAGCGCTCCTTCTCACCGGGCGCCGTGCGAGTGACGTAACTGACGTCCTCCTGCGCGGCCATGCGGTGTGACATCAGGCCGGCGCAGACGTGGGAGCGGAGGCCGGGCACAGTGCTGGTGAAGGTGAGGGGTGTGATGACGGTCGGGCGCACAGTGAAGGTGAAAGAGGGGGTTTGCTGACGGACGGGCGCACCGCACACACAGCGCAGGGGGGGGGGGGTTCCTGACGGATGGGAGGCCAGTCGGGCACAGATGGGGGGGGTGCTGCGGAGCGTCTTGGTGTCACCCCATTAGGTTGGTGTCACCCGGTGCGGGCCGCACCCCCCGCACCCGGGTCGCAACGCCACTGCATACGCTCAGGGTTCATACGGTACACTTGCTGGTAGTATTCATACTTTACACATGCTCATAGGGGTTATACAGTATACTCGCTCGTAGGATTGATGCAGTATACACGCCCGCAGGTTTATACTGTACATTCGCTCAGAGGGTTTATGCTGTACACTCGCTGGTAGTACTTATATTGCACACACGCTTGTAGGTTTCATGTCATTCATACACTCGTAGGAAGCATACTGTACGTAACACTCTCGCATACGTACGCTCACAGATCCACTGATGCTGTTACATGTTATATCCGCTTGTTACTTTGATACTATGGATAAGTGTTTATTGACATGGTAGCATTTACAGTGGGCATTTGTTCATATAGTTTGTTTGTATATACACACACACAGTTCATTCGGTCTATACGCTCAGGGTTTCATGCTAATGATTAGTTCATGTAGTTCACACGTTATAGTGTTTATCGATGCACTTTTATAGGTGCATTGTAGTGTCTGCAGTGCATATAGTTGCATAGCATTGGGGCACATGCGTTCCTCACTTTAGTGTTTATACAGCTGTTGCGGTCAGGGCCTCATAGCTACCATGTCAGCAGGGGATGGGACTCAGTAGTTATTACTGACACGTTTCCTCAGCAACAGCCTCACGACACATAGGCAGTGTATGCCTATTATACCTGTTACGTCTGCAGGGGGGGGGGTACATTGCATAATTGTTGTTACTGACATGTCTTCAGAACAATGATAACAGGACACATAGGCGGTTTATACCCATTATACCTGCCACGTCTGCAGGGGGATATATTGCATAATTGTTGTTACTGACACATTTTCAGAACAATAATAACACAACACATAGGTGTAGTTATTGTACAGTGCAACAGACATCGAATATTTAAATTCATGTGTTGCATTATATATTAGTGCTTAATGCAATTATTTTACTTGTACGGGCTATATGTGTGTACAAGTTGGTCTGTGTATCTGCTTATATAGTTGGTTCAGTGCATATTCGCTCATGCAATTCATTCTAGCCATAAGTTGTTCGGTGCACGCGCTCAGTTTTGTACATACACCCATATAGTTTGTCTGGGCATATGGTCGTAGATTGTTGAGCATGCGGTCATGGTGTTAGTAAGGTGCATATGGCCTTGTTGGTCATGCTGGACCTACGTTCGTATGGTCATGGTCTGCATAGGGGTCATGCTAGGCTTACATTTATGGTATTCATATTCGGTATACATTCATAGGTTCATTAGGTACATATGTTTTCATGATGTTTTGTCATGCTATGGTGTTCAGTCCATACATCCATGTCTTTGACTCTGCGCAGGTTTCATGGCATTGGGCGAACCTGTGCATGGATAATTCGGTGGGTCATCCTTTTTAGCTGCGCATATGTATATATATCGCATAAGTATATATATCTGGTGTTCGGTTGGTTATTTGCCTAGTCGACAGGCTAAGTATGGTTACGTCTTATCTTGGCTTCAGGTTAGTTAGTTACATACTTTGGTTCAGGCTCTAAGTTCGGCTGGACCAGTCACGTCTACAGGTAAGTCCGGATACAACCTGACACGACTTCAGGTTGGCGAAAGTGTCATTATATACGTCATGTTATTCACCATGGGTTATGGGTTATGCACAGGGATATAGCTTTATTTTTTCATTGTTGATTGCCATTTATTTTCGGCCTGTCACGTCTACAGGTCAGTCCAGTTGCAACCTGAAATGACTTAAGGTTGGCGGAAACGTCGTTATGGCTCCATAGGCCTACTTAGCATTTGGGTTGGACATACAGGGACTTGGCTCTGTGTGGTTGGTTTTGTTGTCTCGGCTTCAGATTGATGTTAGTGATCACGTGTTGGTTGAGTTTCATCGTCATGTTTGCTGCGTTAGTGGTTTCATTGCCGGTCACATCCACAGGTTGGTTACAGTGGTAACCTGACACAGGTTTAGGTTAGTGACTTGGTGGTCATTTGCGTATGCGCTTTGGTAGCACTTGGAGTTGTGCATACAGGCATAGGGTTGTTCCCTGTTGACACTTTTTCACGTCCACAGCCACAGAGATCTTCTAACACACAGTCTGGAATACCTAAACTATGTTTACGACAGACACTCAGAGGATGTCTCAAGTGCATTTTGTTCTTACTTGCATTTATTGAGCTTTGCCACTCTTCTTTGAATCCAGCCTCTCTAGCCGTCAGCCCTGGCAGCTGGCTTAGTTAGTTCGCTAGCTGACGTCTAGGTAATCCCCCATTGGGACATCAGGACAGCTTAACTCGCTGTCCTTCAGTTGTCATGGTTTCCTAAGGTTAGAGGAATTACATGCAGGTGCATGGCCGTAGTTACAATAACTTTACAGGGATGTAAATAATGACTTATTGAAATTGTATAGCAGATGAATGTTATTATCAGGTTACTATCATACGGCATTTTCTCAAGTCCCACGAGTGATGCTCAGCTGAGTATTGCAATCTTCGCTTCCGCATGTCAAGGGGCAGATGCCATTGTTTAGGGGGCGGCACTCACTTCAAGTTGTTTGTCAAGCATGTTCATATTCTTGTTAATTCTTTATAGCAATCCGTCCATTATATCCAGTCATTCCCTTAGCATTAGGCCTGCTGCACCGGCGTCACATCATGGTGTGTCAGCATAAGTGGTTAGGTAACAGGGGTGCTGGGGAGCCAGTACCTACATGCGCTATACCTCCATTCCATAGTCGGTAACACAGGATGCATTTCAGTCATTGGTCACGGGGTTGCTGCACGAGTTAATAGCGCTTTGTTCTCATTATGAGTTTTGCCCTCTATTTTTCAGGTGTACTCCTACGCGGCAGTATATGGCATAACTCAGACTGCCTAGATAGGTTACAGGATAGTAGGGAACAGGAGTTTAGTAAGAGGTTCAGTTCGGTAGGCTTGCTATACGATTGAACACAGACTACAAATATTAGATAAAGTGAAATTAAAATAGTAAAAGATAATTACGCAGATTTGGTGGTTTTTCTTTTCTGCGCCATTTATCTTGTGGTTGAGCTAACATGTTATTTTGATACTTTAGGTCGCCTAATTACAGCAATACCAGATTTGTATAGTTTACGTCATGTTTTACTCATTTAAAAAAAATTCAGAACTTTTTCGAATTGTTTTAATTACAATTTTTTGACCCCTGTAGCATTTTTTTTCGCATACCAGGCTGTATGAGGGCAAATTTTTTGCGCCATAACCTGTTTTTTTTGTATTGGTACCATTTTGGTATTAATCTGACTTTTTAATCGCTTTTTAACTTTTTTTTCTGGGATATTATAAAAATAGCAATTCTGTGGTTTCGTATTTTTTTACATTTACTTTACGGGATACATAATGTTATAATGTTATATTTTAATAGGTCGTCCAATTACACATGCAGCGATACTAAATATGTTATTATGTTTGCATGTATTTATATAGGAAAAGGGGGTGATTTGAACTTTTAACATGGAAGGGGTTAATGTGTGTCTTTCAACCTTTTATTAAAACTCTTTTTTTTTTTTTTTTTTTTTACACTTTATTAGACTTTTAGGAGGAATCATTATATTCCCCATACAGATGAATAGAGTTCTATTGAACTCAATTGATCTGTGTGCTCTGCGATCCATTGATTGAGCCTAGTCCAGCCAGGATCTATCAATGACAGAGCCGCGGGACAGCAGGGAATAGAGGTAAGTCCTCTGGCTACCTCTATACTGCAATCACTCTGCGGGGGGGGGGGCGATCCACACCACTAGCCCACCAGGGAGCATTCACATGTCCCTTTAGATGCCGCTATCAGCTTTGACAGCAGCGATCTAAAGGGTTAATAGCCAGCCGCGGTGATCCTCGCATGCTGGCTATTAGCGGCACCCCCTGGCCACTGAAAACAGCTGGGGGCTGCAGAGTATGGAGTGGGCAGGAGTCTGGAGCCCACTCCATACAGACTGCTGAGCGCCGCATGCTGGCTATTAGCGGCGGTGTGAGGTGGAAACTTGTGCCCCGTGCAGACTCTGCTTCTCCCCTCAGCTCTCCAAAACTAGAGCTGTGTGGAGTGAAGGCAGAGGACGCAGGTCTGCACGGGGAGAAAGAAGGCAGAGCAGGGAAGAGAGGATGTACACAGCTTCTCATCTCCCCTGCTCTGCATTCAGAAGATGCAAATTTCCACAGCCGGGGGCTGCAGAGTACGGAGCGGGCACTAGCCGGGAGCCTGCTCCATACAGACTGCAGAGTGCCGCAGCACTTGTCAGGTCCGGCCCTGCTTGCCTCAAGGAGGGCTAAGGGCTGGAAAAATTCACCTGCCCGGCGCCCAGAACTGCATATCTTGGGCATCGGGCAATAGGAATTCCACATCCCTGCTATATATAGCTGGTCCGTTTGAATGACAATGCTCGGGGGGGGTGGGGGAATATGCCAAATAGTCCTCTTTTCGAAGAAATAACAACTCTAACTCCACAGAAAATTGTATTAATAAACCCAGCTACCAATTTATTAGCATTTATTATGCATAGTGCACTTTGGTATGGTGGTCCATACAAGAGACCACCAGTAAATTGGTCACAAGTTGTGACTAGTGTACTGGTGATCTATGGACTGAACCATTAGATCAGCGATGGAGGGGGAAGCAAGCAAGTATGCTGTGGCTGGCATGAAGCACAGCATACATGTACCACGTAGGCAACATGTGATGTCATTATTCTAGGAACCAATGCTGACACAACATTGAGTGCTACCTATGCACAGCACTAAACAGTATAAGCAATCTAATGATTGCTATAAATTGTCCTCTATGTGGACATAAAAAGTGTAAACAAATTGTAAAAAAAGTTAAACAATTTGGAAACATCCTCTCCCCCAATAAAAATGTACTTACTTCTTTCCCATTGTATCCAAAAAGTGTAAAATAAATAAATAAATAAATAAAGTATTTGGTATTGGTGCGTAAGTAAGTGTCCTAAATATCAAAATATAATGTTATAGATCCCGCACAGTGAACAGCGTTAACGTAAAAAAATAAAATGCTGTTTTTCTGTCATATCACAAATCCTAAAAAATAGTTAAAAAGTCACATACGACAATGTTGCAGCGAAATAACTACAGATCACACTGTAAAAAAATTAGCTCTCAAACAGCCCGGTATACAGAAATATAAGGAAGTTATATGTGGTCAAATTAGGGCAATTGAATTTTTTTTTATTTTTATAATATACCGTATTTATCGGCGTATAACACGCACTTTTTAGGCTAACATTTTTAGCCTAAAGTCTATGTGCGTGTTATACTCCGATACCGCCCCAGGAAAGGCAGGGGGAGAGAGGCCGTCGCTGCCCGCTTCTCTCCCCCTGCCTTCCCTTCGGTCTAGAGCCCTGCTGCCGGCCCTTCTCACCCCCTGGCAATCGGCGCCGCTGCCCGTTCTGTCCCCCTGACTATCGGTACCGGCGCCGATAGCCAGGGGGAGAGAAGGGGCAGCGGCACCCATTGCCGGCGCCGCTACCCCGTTGCCTCCCCCCATCCCCGGTGGCATAATTACCTGAGTCGGGTCCGCGCTGCTGCAGGCCTCCGGCGTGCGTCCCCTTCGTCGTTGCTATGCGCTGCACGGCGCATGACGTCAGTGCGCCGCGCATAGCAACGACGCAGGGGACGCACGCCGGAGGCCTGCAGCAGCGCGGACCCGACCCAGGTAATTATGCCACCAGGGATGGGGGGAGGCAACGGGGCAGCGGCGCCGGCAATGGGTGCCGCTGCCCCTTCTCTCCCCCTGGCTGTCGGCGCCGCTTCTCTCCCCCTGGCTATCGGCATCGGCAGTGGGGCGCCGGTACCGATAGTCAGGGGGACAGAACGGGCAGCGGCGCCGATAGCCAGGGGGAGAGAAGGGCCGGCAGCAGGGCTCTAGACCCCAGGAAAGGCAGGGGGAGAGAAACGGGCAGCGACGGCCTCTCTCCCCCTGCCTTTCCTGGAGATGTATCGGGGTATACACGCGCACACACGCACCCTCATTTTACCATGGATATTTGGGTAAAAAACTTTTTTTACCCAAATATCCTTGGTAAAATGAGGGTGCGTGTTATAGGCCGGTGTGTGGTATACCCCGATAAATACGGTAATTTTTACCATAAAGTGCACAGTGGGTCTGTGGATGGAAATATTGCTCTTAGAAGGCAAGGAGGAAAAATTGAAAATGCGAGAATAAAATTGGCATGGTCCTTAAGGGTTAAATTAAACCATTTTCAATAGATTTACAGAAGGCTAAATGTCAGAATTACATATTGAGATTATAGCAGGTTGATCCCATTCCTGGCTTGGCAATCGGATCCATCAGTGGCTAACTTACACTTTACTTAACGCACAAATTTAATTTAAAAAAACACCCTTTAAATTGCTTTATTTACCATTCAGAAAATTTCAACAGATTTCAGGCATATCAGGAATCTATTATCTATCTCACTGACAAATTATAATGGATATTACTAAGTATCCGGTAAGCACTCTTGTCATTGTAAACTTAATGCATTATTGCGTCCTTCTTGATGGAAGACAAACACTATAAGTAATTTACTTTTAGCCTGCATAAAATTTAGGGCATATAAAATAGTAATAAATGAATAACTTTCCCGAAACATCCTTAAACTTAAATATGAAAGGAAACTGAAAATGATTTTATAGTTTCTGCTTCAACCAAAATGTTGAAACTTAAGAATTCCCGAGCTGTAAAGGCTTCTTTTGAAATAGGATTTGTACAATTTACCCTTTTGGTATATCTGCCTTGATATTAATGTAGCATGTTTTCTCATTTTGCAGAACACGCTTTAGCTATCTTTATTATTATTATGTAGCAATGGCAATTTCACACAGCTTTGAACACATAACGTTTAATGCATTTTTGGACCCTCTGAATAACATTTCAGTGACAGGAACATTCTAAGCAAAAATGTATTTTTTTTTTTTTTGTAGCAACATTTTCAGCCTTACGAAATAAAATAATATTACAATAACATCAGGACAAAATAAAATTTAAATTATTGTGTAAGTTGTTCGTATTTGCCCAGTTGTTCCTTTAGTGATAATGGAAAAGCAGAAAAGTTGCCTATTACAATCAAATAGCATCTTTAGGGTCTATTCACACGTACAGTATTCTGCACAGATTTGATGCGCAGGATTTTCTGCTGCAGATTTCAATGTAAGCTGAACACAGCTTGAAATCCTGCGCATCAAATTTGCGCAGAATACTGTACGTGTGAATAGACCCATAAAAGGGTATTCCCATCTGCAGAGTTTATCCCCTATCCCCAGCATAAGGTATTACAAGAGGATTAGTGGGAATCTAACTGCTAGGACTCCTGCGCATCCTGAGAGTGATAAATTGTCACTGAAATAAATAATGTACACCACACGTACCAGCACTCCATCTATTCTCTATAGGGGGGTTTAGGATTGCCAAGTTCAGCTCTCAGCAATGTTTGTCAGCCACATAAAGAATGAAAGGAGCTCTGGATGCACATACATAGTGTGCACCATTTATTCTGGGGACAATTCTGTTCTTGGGATTAGCAGGGGTCTCAGCGACCGGACGTCTGCCACACCCCCTCACATAGACATGCATTGAGGGGGAAGGGTGTGACATCATGAGCCTCCGGCCTCGCCAGTCATCAATAGAGATGTCGCGAATTGTTCGCCGGCGAACAGTTCCTGGCAAACTTAGCATGTTCGCGTTCGCATCGCCGGGTGAACATATGTGAAGTTCGATTCGCCCCCTATACTTTAACATTGCGGTAAACTTTGACCCTGTGAGTCAGAGTCAGCAGACACATTACAGCCTATCAGCAGCAGTCCCTCCCTTCTAGACCCTCCTACCTCCTGCACGGACGCCATTTTACGTTCATTCGGCATGCTGCAGGCTTAGAAAGTGGAGGGACAGAGAAGCTGCTCCTGCTGTAATAGGGAAAGCGATAGCTAGGTTTCTGCTAGATGGTGTATTCAGGGTCCCCTTTACTCCTAAAGCACTAGTCTAACATCTGCTTTAAGGACAGCACCCAAAAAAGTCCTTTTTAGGGCTCAAATATCAGTCCGTGTGTCTTGCAACAGCTGGAGGCACCCTGATTGGGAGGGAACCGCTCGTTAAAAGGGGTACTCCAGTGTAAAACTAAAGTTCCTTCAAGCAACTAACTACAGTATTAAAAGGGCTATAAGTTCAGTCCGTGTGTCTTGCAACAGCTGGAGGCACCCTGGTTGGGGACCTCTGCTTAAAGGGGGAACTCCGCTGGTAACCTTTTTTTGCTCATGTTACACTAGTGCAAATCACATTTGGTGTGACAGCTGTTCAAATAAAAATAAAAAAACCTTTTTTGGCTGTGAAATAAAACCAGTGCTGCCTAAAGGGGGGCTCTAACTATGTGCTGCCTAATATGGGGGAATCTATGTGCTGGCTTAAGGGGGGATCTAAATATGTGCTGCCCAAAGGGGGCTCTATGTGCTGCCTAAAGGGAGGCTCTAACTATGTGCTGCCTAATATGGGGGAATCTATGTGCTGCCTAAAGGGGGGCTCTAACTATGTGCTGCCTAACATGGGGGAATCTATGTGCTGCCTAAAGGGGGGGGATCTAACTATGTGATGCCTAAAGGGGGCTCTATGTGCTGCCTAACGGGAGGCTCTACCTATGTGCTGCCTAAAGGGGGCTTTATGTGCTGCCTAAAGGGGGCTAAAGCACGTTATTCCAAAGAATTTAGGAATAATAGGTGATTTATGCCCTTTATGGATTAAAACCAGACTCTGCATCAACGATGTAATTTTCCATGGGAGTTTTGCCATGGATCCCCCTCCAGCACGCCACAGTCCAGGTATTAGTCCCCTTGAAACAACTTTTAAATCACTATTGTGGCCAGAAAGAGTCCCTGTGGGTTTTAAAATTCGCCTTCCCATTGAAGTCAATAGCGGTTCGCTCGGTTCGCCAGTTCGCGAACATTTCTAGTCATAAGGCACGGAACGAAGTTCGCTCTGTGCACAAGATGACAGGGGGTGCTGCAGGAGAAATCATGGGGTTCCCAGCGGCGGGACCTCCGTCTGGGTACAGAGTACCCACTTAAATCACTGCAGCCAAGACCATAGGCATCACTGTAATAGCCTTAACAAAAAAATGCACATGCAATGCAGATAAAGAAATAAAAACTTTTTTTATTACCTTAGTTTTACTAAATTTTTTTTATTTTTATAAATTTTAATGTATTTTCAATACATTTTCTCTGTAATGTTTCCTTTTCTGTCATTTTTAGGTGATTTTTGTGAGGAAGGAAGAGGAGGATGGAGGAGTGATTATTGGAGAAATAAAGAAGTGTAGGAGCGAGAGGATATGGCCCAGAATTTTCCATCCAATTCAGAATTAGGGGTCAGAAGAGGTTTTTAGAGCAGAGAATATAATCCTGGCAATCCCCAGTACTTATATAGGAGCTAATATAGGTGTATCCACCTTTTCCAGCCCACCGGACCACCTGAAAGCTGAACTAATTTATTAGGCTAAAGTCAGCAACCGCCAAGCCGCGAGGTTCATGTAGAATCAAAGTACTGTAATTTTGCTAATCTCTAGCCTCTTAAGGACACATGGCATACTTGTACACCCTGCGCCCGGTCCCGGTCTATAACACGGGGTCATAGCGGGTTGGTGCCGGTGACTAATGAAAGCCGGGAGCCTGGACTAAAGTGCTGCACAATATTAACCCTTTAATTAAAGCTTCTAAAGTAGCAAAAATACACTACTGGCATCTCAGTCGGGCTGATCGGGACCATCGTGGTGAAATTGTGATTTCCCGATCAGCTAGAATGCGAGCGGAGGGTCCGTTACCTGCCTCCGGCACGTCCAGCGATTGCTCCAAGCCTGAAATCCAAGCTTGAGCAATCGACCGCTGATAACACTGATCATTGCCATGTTAATGCATGGCAGTGATCTGTGAAGGAGATCAGTGTGTGTAGTGTTATAGGGGGAGATTTATCAAAACCTGTGCAGAGGAAAACTTGTCCAGTTGCCCATAGCAACCAATCAGATTGCCTCTTTCATTTTTCACAGGCCTTCTTAAAAATGAAAGAAGCAAGCTGATTGGTTGCTATAGGCAGCTGAGCAAGTTTTCCTCTGCACAGGTCTTGATAAATCTCCCCCATAGCCACTAGAGGGGACTATAACATTGCAAAAAAAAGTGTGAAAAAAAGTTAATAAAGATTATTTAACCCCTTCCCTAATAAAAGTAAGAATCCCCCCCTTTTCCCATTTAAAAAAAAATAAAATAAACATATGTGGTATTGCTGTGTGCGGAAATGTCTGAACTATAAAAATATATAGTTAATTAAACCTCTCTGTCAATAGTGTATGCGCAAAAGAATTCCAAAGTCCAAAATTGCGTATTTTTATTCACTTTTTATATCATGAAAAAATTTATAAAAAGCGATCAAAAAAAGTCTGATCAATACAAAAATGGTACCGATAAAAACGTCAGATCTTGGTGCAAAAAAAATGAGCCCTCATAACAATTCATTTTGCAAGTAATTATGAATTTTTCCAGAGGTAAGACAAAATTAAACCTATATATGTAGGGTATAATTTTAATCGTATGGACCTACAGAATAATGATAAGGTGTCATTTTTACTGAAAAATGCACTACGTAGAAACAAAAACGAAAGTTACAAAAAAAAATTTTTCTTCAATTTTGTCGCACAATGAATTTTTTTTTCCGTTTCTCTGTAGATTTTTGGTAAAATGACTAATGTCACTGCAAATTAGAAATGGTGGCGCAAAACATAAGCCATAATATGGAATTTTAGGTGCAAAATTGAAAGAGAAATGATTTCTAAAAGGTAGGAAGGAGAAAACGAAAGTGCCAAAACGGAAAATCCCTGAGTCCTTAAGGGTTAACAGGAAGGATAGGCTGTGGGTGGTTTGTATAGATTAGGGATTTTACTGCCTAGGGAATGAATGTAACTGTATAAACTCCTCCCCCCCTCATCACATGATGTTAAATTGGTGACCTCACCTTAGAGATCAGTGGTGATTGGGGATCAGATCTGGACAGGGGATCTATAAATACTTTACATTATGTCACCAATTTACAATATTTCAATTTCTATCTTCCCTGAAGTGGGCAGGGCTTAGCTGAAGCATGACAAATGCTGTGTGGTCAGTGCACCCTATATGGCCTGTATGGATAAGAAAAAATATTTCTGTATATTTCTTACATTATATAAGAAAGAGACATCAGGAGAAGCCATATAGCAAACATAAACTATGAACCTGATCTAATGTAGATTACACTGCAGTTACCTGCACTAATTGTATAAGCCGACCAGGATCATATGTAAAGCTAAAAAATAGAAATAAACTTACCATTTTACAGTATACACTTTTTGCTGTTAGGTTGAACATACTTTTCCTGGCAAATAAAGAAAACGTGCTATCGAAACATACCATTATGAATGCTGTTTTATGCATCAGTTTGAGGCTTTCTCCAGACATTTTTGGAATGTTTTTTATTTGGCCTGAAACAACTGCAAAAACTGCCCTTTTTTTTCTCCACAATGTCCAAAGGATAAGGGATAAGATGTCTGATTGTGGAGGTTCCGCCGCTGGAAACCCACCATGATCTTTCCTGCAGCACCCCGTCATCCTGTGCATGGAGCGAGCTTCACTCTGTGTCTGATGACTGGCAATTCAGGGGCCGGAGTATCATGACGTCATGGTCCCGCCCCCTCGTAACATAACGTCCCGCCTCATTAATGCAAGTCTATGGGAGGGGGCATGGCGGCCGTCACGCCCCGTCCCATAGACTTTCATTGAGGGGTTGGGGCATGACATGAGTAGGCGGGGCCACGGTGTCCCGATCCTCTGGCCCCTCTGGTGGGTAGACAGAAATGTTTGTAAATGTAGGATACGCTTGTATAAGGGAAGAGGTTAATCTGTTAAAGGGGTACTCCGGCTTTTTCGCTTGGCAGACTAAAAAGCTGTTGATTGTTTCAAATTTTCTTAACATTACTGGTTGGAGGGTCTTCAATTTTAGGCATGCAGCCACTCCCCTTCAATAGGGACTCCAGTGGAAAACAAATGTTTTCAAATCAACTAGTGCCAGAAAGTTAAACAAATTTGTAAATTATTTCTATTGATAATCTTAATCCTTTCAGTACTTATCAGCTGCTGTATGCTACAGAGGAAGTTGAGTTGTTTTTTTCTGTCTGACCACAGTGCTCTTTGCTGACACCTCTGTCCATGTCAGGAACTGTACCAGAGCAGGAGAGGTTTGCTATGGGGATTTGCTCCTACTCTGGGCAGCTGATGAGTACTGGAAGGATTAAGATTTTTGAATAAAAGTAATTTACAAATCTGTTTAACTTTCTTGCACCAGTTGATTTGAAAACATTTTTTTTCCACTGGAGTCCCTATTGAAGGGGAGTGGCTGAATGCTTAAAATTGAAGACCCTCCACCCAGTAATGTTAAGAAAATTTGAAACAATCAACAACTTTTTTGTCTGCCAAGCGACTAAAAAGATTAACCTCTTCCCTAATACAAGCGTATCCTACAATTACAAACATTTCTGTCTACCCACCCTTTTTTAAAACATGAGTATATAATGCATAGTGTATTTATTTCATTTTCCTATATTGTAAAAAATTGTTTAGAAACCTAATAAAAATGAATGAAATGAAACCGTAAACCCTGTATTAGGAGGTGAACCCTGCATTAGAAAGTGAGCCCTACATTAGAAAAAGAACTCTTTATCAGCTGGTGAACTTTGTATTAGCCAGTGAACATTGCATTCGAAAGTGAACTATGTATTAGTCAGGATCTCTGTATTAGCTGGAACTCTATATTATCTGGTGAACATTGCATTAGCTGGTGAACATTACATTAGAAGGTGAACTCTGTATAAGCTGATGAACATTGCATTAGAAAGTGAACTTGTGGTGTCACCTTTTACTACCATGAACACTGTTCAGGTGGCTATTGCCTCAAAGGTCCCTAGCTTAGTCTCAAGTCTATTTCTGTACAGGAAAAAAACTTTTTTTTATATATATATATATATCAACTGGCTCCAGAAAGTTAAACAGATTTGTAAATTACTTCTATTTAAAAATCTTAATCCTTTCAGTACTTATGAGCTGCTGAAGTTGAGTTGTTGTTTCCGGCTAAGTGCTCTCTGATGACACCTTTTCTCGGGAACTGCCCAGTTTAGAAGCAAATGACTGATGTCATTACAAAGAAGAATTGGTGGCACAAAAAATAAGCCATCATATGGATTTTTAGCTGCAAAATTGAAAGGGTTAGGATTTTTAAAAGGTAAGGTGTAAAAATGAAAGTGCAAAAACTGGAAAACCCTCCGTCCCCAAGGGGTTAATACTGGGGTGACACACCACTGTAACAAACCTCCTCCTCATGTAATCTCCTTACTACTGGGGTGACACACTGTAACAAACCTCCTCCTTATGTAGACTCATTACTACTGGGGTGGCACACTGTAACAAACCTCCTCCTCATGTAATCTCCTTACTACTGGGGTGACACATTGTAACAAACTTTCTCCTTGTATAATCTCATTACTACTGTGATCATACACTCACTGATAACACACAGTAACACCCCCTTCCTCCTGCCATCTCCTTATTACTGGGGTGAGACACTATAACAAACCTCCTCCTCATGACATCTTTTCATTAATGAGGTGCACATTGTAACTTACTACTGGCCTGGCACAATGTAATAAACACCCTCCCCCTCTCCTTACTACTGGGGTACATGTTGCTGTATGAGGACATGCTGTCACACTTGCTCCCTCTTCTCCTCTATGCTATGGATGGAGCTGTGCACTGAATCATTCTTGATGCTGCGGAGAGCTGGGGAGGTGTGAGGGGGTGTGGCCTCCTCTCAGCCAATCGCAGCAGCTCACACACTGCCTGCTCTCCTCTGCTCTCCTATTGTTCGGAGATCCTCACACAGGGAGCGCAAATAGGCTTGTAAAGTCTCCCCCTCACTTCTGACTGACACACTGCTGTTGCCACAGTCGGAAAGACCATATTAACAGGTGTGGGACATTTTATGAGGACCTCTAGCAGCCATTTTTATAGGAGCAGTTTGCTAAGGGAAACTGTGGAAAAAAATAATGAAATAGTATTAGCGATAGACTTATTTTTTATGGCTCTATTGATTTTAAAACTATAGTTTTGGTGACAGTGGCCATCTTTTTCAAAAATATGTGCTACAGTGTGTGAGAAGGAATAGGCTTCTCTCTCCGTTCACATCAATGAACCTTAGGTGTCTGTGAACCTGAGGTTGATTTAGCAATGGTCCTTTCCTTGGACCACGTTTATTAGGTGCTACTAACTGAATGTCACGATGCCGGCTGGCGGGTAGTGGATCCTCTGTGCCAGAGAGGGATTGGCGTGGACCGTGCTAGTGGATCGGTTCTAAGTCACTACTGGTTTTCACCAGAGCCCGCCGCAAAGCGGGATGGTCTTGCTGCGGCGGTAGTGACCAGGTCGTATCCACTAGCAACGGCTCAACCTCTCTGGCTGCTGAAGATAGGCGCGGTACAAGGGAGTAGACAGAAGCAAGGTCGGACATAGCAGAAGGTCGGGGCAGGCAGCAAGGATCGTAGTCAGGGGCAACGGCAGGAGGTCTGGAACACAGGCTAGGAACATACAAGGAACGCTTTCACTGGCACAATGGCAACAAGATCCGGCAGGGAAGTGCAGGGGAAGTGAGGTGATATAGGGAAGTGCACAGGTGAAGACACTAATTGGAATCACTGCGCCAATCAGCGGCGCAGTGGCCCTTTAAATCGCAAAGACCCGGCGCGCGCGCGCCCTAGGGAGCGGGGCCGCGCGTGCCGGGACAGGACCGAGGGAGAGCGAGTCAGGTACGGGAGCCGGGGTGCGCATCACGAGCGGGCGCTACCCGCATCGCGAATCGCATCCCGGCTGGAAGCAGAATCGCAGCGCCCCGGGTCAGTGGATCTGACCGGAGCGCTGCAGCGGAGAGAGTGTAGCGAGCGCTCCGGGGAGGAGCGGGGACCCGGAGCGCTCGGCGTAACAGTACCCCCCCCCTTGGGTCTCCCCCTCTTTTTAGGGCCTGAGAACCTGAGGAGCAGACTTTTATCTAGGATGTTGTCCTCAGGTTCCCAGGATCTCTCTTCAGGACCACAACCCTCCCAGTCCACTAGAAAAAAAGTTTTCCCTCTGACCTTTTTAGAGGCTAAGATCTCTTTGACAGAGAAGATGTCCGAGGAGCCGGAAACAGGAGTGGGAGGAACAGATTTGGGAGAAAAACGGTTGAGGATGAGTGGTTTAAGAAGAGAGACGTGAAAGGCATTAGGGATACGAAGAGAAGGAGGAAGAAGAAGTTTGTAAGAGACAGGATTAATTTGACACAAAATTTTGAAAGGACCAAGATAGCGTGGTCCCAACTTGTAGCTAGGGACACGGAAGCGGACATATTTAGCGGAGAGCCATACCTTGTCTCCAGGGGAAAAAACGGGAGGAGCTCTTCTTTTCTTATCCGCGAACCTCTTCATGCGTGATGAAGCCTGTAGGAGAGAATTTTGGGTCTCTCTCCATATAATGGAAAGGTCACGAGAAATTTCATCCACAGCGGGCAGACCAGAGGGCAAGGGGGTAGGGAGGGGGGGAAGAGGGTGACGGCCGTACACCACGAAAAATGGGGATTTGGAGGAAGATTCAGAGACTCTGAAGTTATACGAGAATTCGGCCCATGGAAGGAGATCTGCCCAGTCATCCTGGCGGGAGGAAACAAAATGTCGCAAATAATCACCCAAGACTTGGTTAATTCTTTCTACTTGTCCATTGGACTGGGGATGATATGCAGAAGAAAAATTTAATTTAATCTTGAGTTGTTTACAGAGAGCCCTCCAGAATTTAGACACGAATTGGACGCCTCTATCCGAGACGATCTGCGTAGGCAATCCGTGAAGACGAAAAATGTGTACAAAAAATTGTTTAGCCAACTGAGGCGCTGAAGGAAGACCAGGAAGAGGGATGAAATGTGCCATTTTGGAGAATCGATCAACGACCACCCAAATAACAGTGTTGCCACGAGAAGGGGGTAAATCAGTAATAAAATCCATACCAATCAGAGACCAAGGCTGTTCGGGGACAGGCAGGGGATGAAGAAAACCAGCGGGCTTCTGGCGAGGAGTCTTATCCCGGGCACAGATAGTGCAGGCTCGCACAAAGTCCACAACATCCGTCTCCAGAGTCGGCCACCAATAGAAGCGGGAGATGAGTTGCACAGATTTCTTGATGCCCACATGACCAGCGAGATGGGAGGAGTGACCCCATTTGAGGATTCCGAGGCGTTGGCGTGGAGAAACAAAGGTCTTTCCTGGAGGAGTTTGCCTGATGGAGGCTGGAGAAGTGGAGATCAGGCAGTCAGGTGGAATGATGTGTTGCGGAGAGAGTTCAACTTCTGAGGCATCCGAGGAACGAGAGAGAGCATCGGCCCTAATGTTCTTATCGGCAGGACGAAAGTGAATCTCAAAATTAAATCGGGCAAAGAACAGAGACCACCGGGCCTGGCGAGGATTCAGCCGTTGGGCAGACTGGAGGTAGGAGAGGTTCTTGTGGTCGGTGTAAATAATAACTGGAAATCTTGATCCCTCCAGCAGATGCCTCCATTCCTCAAGTGCTAATTTAATGGCTAGAAGCTCTCGATCCCCGATGGAGTAGTTCCTCTCCGCCGGAGAGAAGGTCCTAGAAAAAAAACCACAAGTGACAGCATGCCCGGAAGAATTTTTTTGTAAAAGAACAGCTCCAGCTCCCACTGAGGAGGCATCAACCTCCAATAGGAAGGGTTTGGAAGGGTCAGGTCTGGAGAGCACGGGAGCCGAAGAAAAGGCAGAATTGAGTCGTTTAAAGGCGTCTTCCGCTTGAGGAGGCCACGACTTGGGATCGGCATTTTTTTTGGTTAAAGCCACGATAGGAGCCACAACGGTAGAAAAATGTGGAATAAATTGCCTGTAATAATTGGCGAACCCCAAAAAGCGTTGGATAGCACGGAGTCCGGAGGGGCGTGGCCAATCTAAGACGGCAGAGAGTTTGTCTGGATCCATTTGTAGTCCCTGGCCAGAGACCAAATATCCTAGAAAAGGAAGAGATTGGCATTCAAACAGACATTTCTCAATTTTGGCATAGAGTTGATTGTCACGAAGTCTCTGAAGAACCATACGGACATGCTGGCGGTGTTCTTCTAGATTGGCAGAAAAAATTAGGATATCGTCCAGATATACAACAACACAGGAGTATAGCAGATCACGAAAAATTTCATTGACAAAGTCTTGGAAGACAGCAGGGGCGTTGCACAGGCCAAAGGGCATGACCAGATACTCAAAGTGTCCATCTCTGGTGTTAAACGCCGTTTTCCACTCATCCCCCTCTCTGATGCGGATGAGGTTATAGGTGCCTCTTAAGTCCAATTTAGTAAAGATGTGGGCACCTTGGAGGCGATCAAAGAGTTCAGAGATGAGGGGTAGGGGGTAGCGGTTCTTAACCGTGATTTTATTAAGACCGCGGTAGTCAATGCAAGGACGTAGGGAGCCATCTTTTTTGGACACAAAGAAAAATCCAGCTCCGGCAGGAGAGGAGGATTTACGGATAAAGCCCTTTTTTAAATTTTCCTGGACATACTCAGACATGGCAAGAGTCTCTGGGGCAGAGAGAGGATAAATTCTGCCCCGGGGTGGAGTAGTACCCGGGAGGAGGTCGATAGGGCAATCATAAGGCCTGTGAGGAGGTAGAGTCTCAGCTTGTTTTTTGCAGAAAACATCCGCGAAGTCCATATAGGCCTTAGGGAGACCGGTTACTGAGGGAACCACAGAGTCACGGCAAGGGTTACTGGGAACCGGTCTTAGACAGTCCTTGGAACAAGAGGGCCCCCAACTCTTGATCTCCCCAGTGGACCAATCCATGGTTGGGGAATGAAGTTGAAGCCAGGGAAGTCCAAGGAGAATTTCCGAGGTGCAATTGGGGAGGACCAAAAGTTCAATCCTCTCGTGATGAGATCCGATGCTCATTAGAAGGGGCTCCGTGCGGAAGCGTATGGTACAGTCCAATCTTTCATTGTTTACACAATTGATGTAAAGGGGTCTGGCGAGACTGGTCACTGGGATGTTGAACCTGTTGACGAGAGAGGCCAAAATAAAATTTCCTGCAGATCCAGAGTCCAAGAAGGCCACGGTAGAGAAGGAGAAGGCAGAGGCAGACATCCGCACAGGCACAGTAAGACGTGGAGAAGCAGAGTAGACATCAAGGACTGTCTCACCTTTGTGCGGAGTCAGCGTACGTCTTTCCAGGCGGGGAGGACGGATAGGACAATCCCTCAGGAAGTGTTCGGTACTAGCACAGTACAGGCAGAGGTTCTCCATGCGGCGTCGTGTCCTCTCTTGAGGTGTCAGGCGAGACCGGTCGACCTGCATAGCCTCCACGGCGGGAGGCACAGGAACAGATTGCAGGGGACCAGAGGAGAGAGGAGCCGAGGAGAAGAAACGCCTCGTGCGAACAGAGTCCATATCTTGGCGGAGCTCCTGACGCCTTTCGGAAAAACGCATGTCAATGCGAGTGGCTAGGTGAATAAGTTCATGTAGATTAGCAGGAATTTCTCGTGCGGCCAGAACATCTTTAATGTTGCTGGATAGGCCTTTTTTAAAGGTCGCGCAGAGGGCCTCATTATTCCAGGACAATTCTGAAGCAAGAGTACGGAATTGTACGGCATACTCGCCAACGGAAGAATTACCCTGGACCAGGTTCAACAGGGCAGTCTCAGCAGAAGAGGCTCGGGCAGGTTCCTCAAAGACACTTCGGATTTCCGAGAAGAAGGAGTGTACAGAGGCAGTGACGGGGTCATTGCGGTCCCAGAGCGGTGTGGCCCATGACAGGGCTTTTCCGGACAGAAGGCTGACTACGAAAGCCACCTTAGACCTTTCAGTGGGAAACAGGTCCGACATCATCTCCAGATGCAGGGAACATTGGGAAAGAAAGCCACGGCAAAACTTAGAGTCCCCATCAAATTTATCCGGCAAGGATAGGCGTAGCCCAGGAGCGGCCACTCGCTGCGGAGGAGGTGCAGGAGCTGGCGGAGGAGATGACTGCTGAAGCTGTGGTAGTAACTGTTGTAGCATAACGGTCAGTTGAGACAGCTGTTGGCCTTGTTGCGCTATCTGTTGTGACTGCTGGGCGACCACCGTGGTGAGGTCAGCGACAACTGGCAGAGGAACTTCAGCGGGATCCATGGCCGGATCTACTGTCACGATGCCGGCTGGCGGGTAGTGGATCCTCTGTGCCAGAGAGGGATTGGCGTGGACCGTGCTAGTGGATCGGTTCTAAGTCACTACTGGTTTTCACCAGAGCCCGCCGCAAAGCGGGATGGTCTTGCTGCGGCGGTAGTGACCAGGTCGTATCCACTAGCAACGGCTCAACCTCTCTGGCTGCTGAAGATAGGCGCGGTACAAGGGAGTAGACAGAAGCAAGGTCGGACGTAGCAGAAGGTCGGGGCAGGCAGCAAGGATCGTAGTCAGGGGCAACGGCAGGAGGTCTGGAACACAGGCTAGGAACATACAAGGAACGCTTTCACTGGCACAATGGCAACAAGATCCGGCAGGGAAGTGCAGGGGAAGTGAGGTGATATAGGGAAGTGCACAGGTGAAGACACTAATTGGAATCACTGCGCCAATCAGCGGCGCAGTGGCCCTTTAAATCGCAAAGACCCGGCGCGCGCGCGCCCTAGGGAGCGGGGCCGCGCGCGCCGGGACAGGACCGAGGGAGAGCGAGTCAGGTACGGGAGCCGGGGTGCGCATCGCGAGCGGGCGCTACCCGCATCGCGAATCGCATCCCGGCTGGAAGCAGAATCGCAGCGCCCCGGGTCAGTGGATCTGACCGGAGCGCTGCAGCGGAGAGAGTGTAGCGAGCGCTCCGGGGAGGAGCGGGGACCCGGAGCGCTCGGCGTAACACTGAAAACCACATAACTGCTATTTTAAAGATGTACTGACCCTGTACTGATTGTCAGGAGTGACATCCGCTGTGATCTTTTCTTAACTGCAGGTACTACAGCTCACAACATGGAGCAGAGCGTGCTCCATGATGGGAGTAGTAGTACCTGCAGTTAAGGAAAGATCACAGCAAGTGTGACTTCTGACACCCGATGCGATCGTACTATCTATTGCAGAGACGTGGAGCGGCTCTATACAGTGCTCACAACTCTGCACTATACTCCGGACAGTGATGTGAATAGAACATCACTCATTCATATTTCCCTCAGGAAGCGGTGATTGGCTGCCACCATCCGGCCAATCCCCACTCTGGGCAGAAAATATGAATTCTATTCACATCACTGGCCGGCCGGAGTACAAAGCAGAGATGCGAGCGTTGTATAGAGCCGCTCCGCATCTCTGCTATATTATGGACGATTGCATCGGGTGTCAGGATTGACACCTGGGGCGATATGTCTATTAGTACAGCTACTACTACTCCCATCATGGAACAGTCTGTTCCATGCTGGGAGTAGTAGCACTACCTTAAAAAAAGAAACACACATACTTTATTAATAATTAAGGAAATGTTCATTATAAAAAATAAAAATTTCCTTAAATATCCCTACTTTTTTTTGGTGCCCAACACATTTGAAAAAAAAAAAAAAAAACACCAAAGGGGCCAAAAATGCAATTTCAACTCAAATGCAAAAACGCCAGAAAAAAAACATCAGACGCAGGAAATTGCACTGGCGTTTTTTCGGGCATCTTTTCTGGCGTTTTTTTCAGTGGAAAAACGCTGGAAAAAAACCAAGTGGAATTCTAGCCATTTTGGATGTATCTGTCAGCTCACTATAGGGATCAAACATGGTTTTAATTGAGCAATTCTTCTAGGATAAAATATTTCCCATAATTTAATAGAATTTAGCATAATGTTTCAGAAAACCTCCTATATGCCTTCATGTGAATGAGAGGCATATGGGGGTACATTTTACAACTAAATACAACAGAAAATGTGTACATATCATTGGGTGTATGAGCCCTACCTCAACCGCCTTGATTATGGTCTTCAGAAAATCCACTCCACAATGGCTTCTTTTTTTATGCTACTACAATACTTTTATACCAGAAGTGTAAGAAAACCACTGTAGATAACTATTTCTGTTATGTAGGAAAAAAGTTTCAGCAGCACACCCAATGGTAAAATGCAAAAAAGTGGGATTTTATTGACCCATATCAGATGCGACATTTCAATGGCATCCCGCCATCTTTTTCAAGCATATTTCTGTTATGTCCTATTGAATGTAGTCTTTTAGATACAATGGGGGAGATTTATCAAAACCTGTGCAGAGGGAAGGTTGCCCAGTTTCCCAGAGCAACCAATCAGATCACTTTTTTCATTTTGTTTAACCCCTTAACGACGAAGGACATATATTTACGTCCTCCGCCGACTCCCGCGATATGCCGCGGGGTCACGCAGTCATATTGGGTCGTCCCGGCGGCCATCAACGGCCAGGACCCGCGGCACCGATTGTGGTGATGCCCTGTATTAACCCTTGAGACGTGGCGATCAAAGCTGACCGCCGCGTCTGAAGTGAAAGTGAAAGTATCCCGGCTGCTCAGTCGGGCTGTTCGGGACGTGAAATCGCGGCATCCCGAACAGCTTACAGGACACCGGGAGGGCCCTTACCTGCCTCCTCGGTGTCCGATCGATGAATGGCTGCTCCGTGCCTGAGATCCAGACAGGAGTAGTCAAGCGCCGATAACACTGATCACAGGCGTATTAATACACGCCTGTGATCAGGATTAGAGATCAGTGTGTGCAGTGTTATAGGTCCCTATGGGAGCTATAACACTGCAAAAAAACAGTTAAAAAGTGTTAATAAAAGGTCATTTAACCCCTTCCCTAATAAAAGTTTGAATCACCCACCTTTTCCCATAAAAAAAATAAAACAGTGTTAATAAAATTAAACATATGTGGTATCGCCGCATGCGTAAATGTCTGAATTATAAAAATATATTGTTAATTAAACTGCACGGGCAATGGCGTACAGGTAAAAAAAATTCAAAAGTCCAAAAAAGCATATTTTTGGTCACTTTTTATGCCATTAAAAAATGAATAAAAAGTGATCAAAAAGTCCAATCAAAACAAAAATGGTATCGATAAAAACTACAGATCACGGCGCAAAAATGAGCCCTCATACCGCCCCATATGCAAAAAAATGAAAAAGTTATAGGAGTCAGAAGAGGACATTTTTAAACTTATATGTTACGCCGAGCGCTCCGGGTCCCTGCTCCTCCCTGGCGCGCTCGCGGCGTTCCTCTCTCTGCAGCGCCCCGGTCAGACCCGATGACCGGGAGCACTGCACTGACATTGCCAGCGGGGATGCGATTTGCATAGCGGGACGCGCCCGCTCGCGAATCACGTCCAAAGTCACTCACCTGTCCTGGTCCCCGGCTGTCACGTCCTGGCACGCGCGGCTCCGCTCCTTAGGGCGCGCGCGCGCCAGCTCTCTAAGATTTAAAGGGCCAGTGCACCAGTGATTGGTGCCTGGCCCAATCAGCCTAATTAGCTTCCACCTGCTCCCTGTCCATATTACCTCACTTCCCCTGCACTTCCTTGCCGGATCTTGTTGCCTTGTGCCAGTGAAAGCGTTTAGTGTTGTCCAAAGCCTGTGTTCCAGACCTTCTGCTATCCTCATTGACTACGAACCTTGCAGCCTGCCCCGACCTTCTGCTACGTCTGACCTTGCCTCTGCCTAGTCCTTCTGTCCCACGCCTTCTCAGCAGTCAGCGAGGTTGAGCCATTGCCGGTGGATACGACCTGGTTGCTACCGACGCAGCAAGACCATCCCGCTTTGCGGCGGGCTCTGGTGAAACCCAGTAGCAACCCTAGAACCGCTCCACCGACACGGTCCACGCCTATCCCTCGCTGACACAGAGGATCCACATCCATCTAGCCGAATCATAACAGTAGATCCGGCCATGGATCCCGCTGAGGTGCCGCTGCCAAGTCTCGCTGACCTACCCACGGTGGTCGCCCAGCAATCGCAGCAAATTGCCCAACAAGGACAGCAGCTGTCGCAGTTGACCGCCACGTTACAGCAACTTCTGCCACTGCTACAGCAGCAACCATCTCCTTCGCCAGCTTCTGCACCTCCTCCGCAGCGAGTGGCCGCTCCTAGCCTCCGCTTGTCCCTGCCGGACAAATTTGATGGGGACTCTAGACTCTGCTGTGACTTCTTGTCTCAATGTTCCCTACATATGGAGATGTTGTCGGACCAATTTCCTACAGAACGGTCTAAGGTGGCGTTCGTAGTGAGTCTTCTGTCTAGAAAGGCCTTGTCTTGGGCCACACCGCTCTGGGACCGCAATGATCCTGCCACAACCACAGTCCAGTCCTTCTTCGTTGAAGTCCGTAGTGTCTTCGAGGAACCAGCCCGAGCTTCTTCTGCCGAGACTGCCCTGCTGAACCTGGTCCAGGGTAATTCTTCAGTAGGCGAGTACGCCATCCAATTTCGTACCCCCCCATCTGAATTATCTCGGAATAACGAGGCTCTCTGCGCGACCTTTAAAAAAGGCCTATCCAGTAACATCAAGGATGTGCTGGCCGCACGAGAGATTCCTGCCAACCTGCAAGAACTTATCCATTTGGCCACCCGCATTGACATGCGTTTTTCTGAGAGACACCAGGAGCTCCGCCAGGAAAAACACCTTGATCTCTGGGCACCTCTCCCACAGTATCCTTTGCAATCTACCCCTGTGCCTCCCGCCGAGGAGGCTATGCAAGTGGATCGGTCTCGCCTGACCCATGAAGAGAGGACTCGCCGTAGGGATAAAAATTTATGTCTGTACTGCGCTAGTACCGAACACTTCTTGGTGGATTGCCCTATTCGCCCTCCACGTCTGGGAAACGCACGCACCCAGCTCACGTGGGTGTGGCGTCTTTTGGTACGAAGTCTGCTTCTCCACGTCTCACCGTGCCCGTGCGGATTTCTCCTTCTGCCAACTCCTCCTTCTCAACCGCGGCCTTCTTGGACTCTGGTTCTTCTGGAAATTTTATTTTGGCCTCCTTGGTGAATAAGTTCTGCATCCCGGTGACCCTTCTCGTCAAGCCGCTCTACATTTCTTCGGTCAATGGAATGAAGTTGGACTGCACTGTGCGTTACCGCACAGAACCCGTGCTCATGAGCATTAGACGGCATCACAAAAAAATTGAACTTTTTGTTTTGCCCAACTGCACCTCTGAAGTCCTCCTCGGTCTGCCATGGCTCCAACTCCACTCTCCTACCCTTGATTGGACCACCGGGGAGATCAAGAGCTGGGGTGCTTCTTGCCATAAAAAATGCCTCACGTCTGCTCCCAGTCCCGTCAGTCAAACCTCAGTGTCTCCTCCTTTACCTGGTCTCCCCAAGGCCTATCAGGACTATCCTGTGTCTCCTCCTCATAGCCCCCGTCCTGGTAACACTTTGCCCCGTGCCCAGCTTCACCCTCTTCCCCCCCTCCCCACTCACACGCCTTCTGGTTTGCCCGCTGTTGATGAGGTTTCCCGGGACTTCTCCACCATCTGGAAAGAGACTCAAAAATCCCTCATACAGGCCTCATCCCGGATGAAGGAACATCCCGACAAAAAGAGGGGGAGACCTAAGGGGGGGGGGTACTGTTACGCCGAGCGCTCCGGGTCCCTGCTCCTCCCCGGAGCGCTCGCGGCGTTCCTCTCTCTGCAGCGCCCCGGTCAGACCCGCTGACCCGGGAGCGCTGCACTGACATTGCCGGCGGGGATGCAATTCGCATAGCGGAACGCGCCCGCTCGCGAATCGAGTCCCAAGTCACTCACCTGTCCTGGTCCCCGGCTGTCACGTCCTGGCACGCGCGGCTCCGCTCCTTAGGGCGCGCGCGCGCCAGCTCTCTAAGATTTAAAGGGCCAGTGCACCAGTGATTGGTGCCTGGCCCAATCAGCCTAATTAGCTTCCACCTGCTCCCTGTCCATATTACCTCACTTCCCCTGCACTTCCTTGCCGGATCTTGTTGCCTTGTGCCAGTGAAAGCGTTTAGTGTTGTCCAAAGCCTGTGTTCCAGACCTTCTGCTATCCTCATTGACTACGAACCTTGCCGCCTGCCCCGACCTTCTGCTACGTCTGACCTTGCCTCGGCCTAGTCCTTCTGTCCCATGCCTTCTCAGCAGTCAGCGAGGTTGAGCCGTTGCCGGTGGATACGACCTGGTTGCTATCGCCGCAGCAAGACCATCCCGCTTTGCGGCGGGCTCTGGTGAAAGCCAGTAGGAACCCTAGAACCACTCCACCGACACGGTCCACGCCTATCCCTCGCTGACACAGAGGATCCACATCCAGCTAGCCGAATCATAACAGTATAAATTTTCCTGCATGTAGTTATGATTTTTTCCAGAAGTACGACAAAATGAAACCTATACAAGTAGGGTATCATTTTAACCGTATGGACCTACAGAATAATGGTAATATGTAATTTTTACCTAAATAAGCACTGCGTAGAAATGGAAGCCCCCAAAAGTTACAAAATGGTGTTTCTTGTTCAATTTTGTCGCACAATTATATTTTTTTCCATTTCGCCATGGATTTTTGGGTAAAATGACTAATGTCACTGCAAAGTAGAATTTGTGACGCAGAACATAAGCCATAATATGGATTTTTAGGTGGAAAATTGAAAGTGTTATGATTTTTAAAAGGTATGGTGGAAAAAACGAAAATGCAAAAACTGAAAAACCCTGCGTACTTAAGGGGTTAAAATGAAAGAAGTGAGCTGATTGGTTGCTATGGGAAACTGGGCAACTTTCCCTCTGCACAGGTTTTGATAAATCTCCCCCATATATTATTTTTTCTGAGTACTTCAAATTACAAAAGCATTATTATTCCCGTGGTGATAATATTCATTAATCTTGTCAATCAGTAAAATGGTCTGCAGATGGTTTCCTGTTCTTCATACTTTAAATACACTTAGTTTAGGAAGGAAGTGGTTTTTAAAGCATTTAGCTATATATGTATATATATATATATATATATATATATATATATATATATATATATATATATGGATAGTAGAAAGCGAGATGGCACCGCTCAATCTGGCAATGTAGTAGTAACCAGGTGTGGAGTAATAGTAGCTACTGGAACAGTCTTCCTATCCAGTATTTGAGTCAATGGAGGTGCTAGGATACAACATATAGCGAGGAATCAATGTACAAAGTAGCAAGAACTGAAGGAAATATATCCGCACTCACTGCGAGGTTCTCGACTCGATGCTTAAAGACTTAGGTTGCAGAACTGTGTGGCACTCAGAGGCAAACAACCGGTGTTATCGCACAAACTAGTGCTTCATCCGGCCTCGTAACGTCATTGCGCCTTGCATGTGTTATAGAGACTCATCAGTGAATCACGTGATAGCAACAGGTGTGCTTCAGGTAAGCACAACCACAGTTAGGGGAAACATAGACAAAGGGTTAATTTAAAGAAACATAGGCCCTGATTTATCAATTTGTCTGAGACAGAAACTGGAGGGATTTTCCCAAGCAACAAATCACAACTCATGTTTTATATCTTAAGGACCTCTGGTAAAATGAAAGCTGAGCCATGATTTGTTGCTTGGGAAAATCACTCCAGTTTCTGTCTCAGACAGATTGATAAATCAGGGCCATAGTGTTTTAACTTATCCTTAACCTATAATACCCATAAATAAATAGATCCTATTATATCTTAAATATTATGTCTATATCTAACCTTCCATGTATGGGTTATAGAAACGGAGACAGGTCCAGCCTATCATTAAGGCCAAGAGGACCCTGGACATTAAGCCGCATAATCCAGCGGGCTTCAGCTCGTAACAATCTAGTCTTCCTTTCTATTGTACCCTCTATATTTCTCACTACCTCCAGGCCCCCAAATTTTATTTGCTCTATTTTACCTTCATGTACTTCTCTTATATATTGTATCTGGCGTGGGGATCCATGTCCTGTTTTCACAGAATGTAAATGTTCTCGCACTCTGATGCGTATTTGTCTGAACATTTTTCCAATATAAAAATGCATGCAACCGCATATCAAAAAGTACACTACAAACGTGGTCCGACAAGTAATTAGTTCATTTACAGTATAATAAGTATCTCCTAGTTGACCTGAATTTTTGGCTATATTAAACTTACATTGAGGACAGTCTCCACATTTCTTATTTTCCTTAGGAACGACGAGTATTCAGCCAATTTTCATTTACATTTTTCACATTTTTCTTAATTTTAAAATTCAGTTCTCCAAAAGTTATGTTCTTTCGGTATGTTATAAAATCGTCATCTTCTTCTATACTGTGCCAATTCTTCCATATTGTTGTTTTTATAGTAGTATTCAGTGCACTATTTTTAAAAGCAAAAACAAATCTTTTTTGGACTGTATCTTTTTCTTTTCCTAATGATGGATTCAGAAGAGTGGTTCTGGGTATAGTGTTCATTCTGGTAAATGGAGAGTGGGTAGATAAAAAGTGGGGAATTTGCGTAGAGTGGTCCTGCTGCCTCGGAATGCCACGGTTGCACAGGACAAATTTATTGAAATATTTTTAGGACAACTTGTTTCGGCGCTCACATGCACCTTCATCAGGTCCACAAAGGATAAGTGTGGTGCTGTTACGCCGAGCGCTCCGGGTCCCCGCTCCTCCCCGGAGCGCTCGCTTCACTCCCTCCGCTGCAGCGCTCCGGTCACGTCCTCTGACCCGGGGCGCTGCGATCCTGCTGCCAGCCGGGATGCGATTCGCGATGCGGGTAGCGCCCGCTCGCGATGCGCACCCCGGCTCCCCTACCTGACTCGCTCCCCGTCTGTTCTGTCCCGGCGCGCGCGGCCCCGCTCCCTAGGGCGCGCGCGCGCCGGGTCTCTGCGATTTAAAGGGCCACTGCGCCGCTGATTGGCGCAGTGGTTCCAATTAGGGTTTTCACCTGTGCACTTCCCTATATTACCTCACTTCCCTTGCACTCCCTTGCCGGATCTTGTTGCCTTAGTGCCAGTGAAAGCGTTCCTTGTGTGTTCCTTGCCTGTGTTTCCAGACCTTCTGCCGTTGCCCCTGACTACGATCCTTGCTGCCTGCCCCGACCTTCTGCTACGTCCGACCTTGCTTCTGCCTACTCCCTTGTACCGCGCCTATCTTCAGCAGCCAGAGAGGTGAGCCGTTGCTAGTGGATACGACCTGGTCACTACCGCCGCAGCAAGACCATCCCGCTTTGCGGCGGGCTCTGGTGAAAACCAGTAGTGGCTTAGAACCGGTCCACTAGCACGGTCCACGCCAATCCCTCTCTGGCACAGAGGGTCCACTACCTGCCAGCCGGCATCGTGACAGTAGATCCGGCCATGGATCCCGCTGAAGTTCCTCTGCCAGTTGTCGCTGACCTCACCACGGTGGTCGCCCAGCAGTCACAACAGATAGCGCAACAAGGCCAACAGCTGTCTCAACTGACCGTTATGCTACAACAGTTGCTACCACAGCTTCAGCAGTCATCTCCTCCGCCAGCTCCTGCACCTCCTCCGCAGCGAGTGGCCGCTCCTGGGATACGCTTATCCTTGCCGGATAAATTTGATGGGGACTCTAAGTTTTGCCGTGGCTTTCTTTCCCAATGTTCCCTGCATCTGGAGATGATGTCGGACCTGTTTCCCACTGAAAGGTCTAAGGTGGCTTTCGTAGTCAGTCTTCTGTCCGGAAAAGCCCTGTCATGGGCCACACCGCTCTGGGACCGCAATGACCCCGTCACTGCCTCTGTACACTCCTTCTTCTCGGAAATCCGAAGTGTCTTTGAGGAACCTGCCCGAGCCTCTTCTGCTGAGACTGCCCTGTTGAACCTGGTCCAGGGTAATTCTTCCGTTGGCGAGTATGCCGTACAATTCCGTACACTTGCTTCAGAATTGTCCTGGAATAATGAGGCCCTCTGCGCGACCTTCAAAAAAGGCCTATCCAGCAACATTAAAGATGTTCTGGCCGCACGAGAAATTCCTGCTAATCTACATGAACTTATTCACCTAGCCACTCGCATTGACATGCGTTTTTCTGAAAGGCGTCAGGAACTCCGCCAAGATATGGACTCTGTTCGCACGAGGCGTTTCGTCTCCTCGGCTCCTCTCTCCTCTGGTCCCCTGCAATCTGTTCCTGTGCCTCCCGCCGTGGAGGCTATGCAGGTCGACCGGTCTCGCCTGACACCTCAAGAGAGGACACGACGCCGTATGGAGAACCTCTGCCTGTACTGTGCTAGTACCGAACACTTCCTGAGGGATTGTCCTATCCGTCCTCCCCGCCTGGAAAGACGTACGCTGACTCCGCACAAAGGTGAGACAGTCCTTGATGTCTACTCTGCTTCTCCACGTCTTACTGTGCCTGTGCGGATGTCTGCCTCTGCCTTCTCCTTCTCTACAGTGGCCTTCTTGGACTCTGGATCTGCAGGAAATTTTATTTTGGCCTCTCTCGTCAACAGGTTCAACATCCCAGTGACCAGTCTCGCCAGACCCCTCTACATCAATTGTGTAAATAATGAAAGATTGGACTGTACCATACGTTTCCGCACGGAGCCCCTTCTTATGAGCATCGGATCTCATCATGAGAGGATTGAACTTTTGGTCCTCCCCAATTGCACCTCGGAGATTCTCCTTGGACTTCCCTGGCTTCAACTTCATTCCCCAACCCTGGATTGGTCCACTGGGGAGATCAAGAGTTGGGGGTCCTCTTGTTCCAAGAACTGTCTAAAACCGGTTCCCAGTAACCCTTGCCGTAACTCTGTGGTTCCTCCAGTAACCGGTCTCCCTAAGGCCTATATGGACTTCGCGGATGTTTTCTGCAAAAAACAAGCTGAGACTCTACCTCCTCACAGGCCTTATGATTGCCCTATCGACCTCCTCCCGGGTACTACTCCACCCCGGGGCAGAATTTATCCTCTCTCTGCCCCAGAGACTCTTGCCATGTCCGAATACGTCCAGGAGAATCTAAAAAAGGGCTTTATCCGTAAATCCTCCTCTCCTGCCGGAGCCGGATTTTTCTTTGTGTCCAAAAAAGATGGCTCCCTACGTCCTTGCATTGACTACCGCGGTCTTAATAAAATCACGGTTAAGAACCGCTACCCCTTACCCCTCATCTCTGAACTCTTTGATCGCCTCCAAGGTGCCCACATCTTCACTAAATTGGACTTAAGAGGCGCCTATAACCTCATCCGCATCAGAGAGGGGGACGAGTGGAAAACGGCATTTAACACCAGAGATGGACACTTTGAGTATCTGGTCATGCCCTTTGGACTGTGCAATGCCCCTGCCGTCTTCCAAGACTTTGTCAATGAAATTTTTCGTGATCTGTTATACTCCTGTGTTGTGGTATATCTGGACGATATCCTAATTTTTTCTGCCAATCTAGAAGAACACCGCCAGCATGTCCGTATGGTTCTTCAGAGACTTCGTGACAACCAACTCTATGCCAAAATTGAGAAATGTCTGTTTGAATGCCAATCTCTTCCTTTTCTAGGATATTTGGTCTCTGGCCAGGGACTACAGATGGATCCAGACAAACTCTCTGCCGTCTTAAATTGGCCACGCCCCTCCGGACTCCGTGCTATCCAACGCTTTTTGGGGTTCGCCAATTATTACAGGCAATTTATTCCACATTTTTCTACCATTGTGGCTCCTATCGTGGCTTTAACCAAGAAAAATGCTGATCCCAAGTCCTGGCCTCCTCAAGCAGAAGACTCCTTTAAACGACTCAAGTCTGCCTTTTCTTCGGCTCCCGTGCTCTCCAGACCTGACCCTTCCAAACCCTTCCTATTGGAGGTTGATGCCTCCTCAGTAGGAGCTGGAGCTGTTCTTCTACAAAAAAATCCTTCCGGGCATGCTGTCACTTGTGGTTTTTTCTCTAGGACCTTCTCTCCAGCGGAGAGGAACTACTCCATCGGGGATCGAGAGCTTCTAGCCATTAAATTAGCACTTGAGGAATGGAGGCATCTGCTGGAGGGATCAAGATTTCCTGTTATTATCTACACCGACCACAAGAACCTCTCCTACCTCCAGTCGGCCCAACGGCTGAATCCTCGCCAGGCCCGGTGGTCTCTGTTCTTTGCCCGATTTAATTTTGAGATTCACTTTCGTCCTGCCGATAAGAACATTAGGGCCGATGCTCTCTCTCGTTCCTCGGATGCCTCAGAAGTTGATCTCCCTCCGCAACACATCATTCCACCTGACTGCCTGATCTCCACTTCTCCTGCCTCCATCAGGCAGACTCCTCCAGGAAAGACCTTTGTTTCTCCACGCCAACGCCTCGGAATCCTCAAATGGGGTCACTCCTCCCATCTCGCAGGTCATGCGGGCATCAAGAAATCTGTGCAACTCATCTCCCGCTTCTATTGGTGGCCGACTCTGGAGACGGATGTTGGGGACTTTGTGCGAGCCTGCACTATCTGTGCCCGGGATAAGACTCCTCGCCAGAAGCCCGCTGGTTTTCTTCATCCTCTGCCTGTCCCCGAACAGCCTTGGTCTCTGATTGGTATGGATTTTATTACTGATTTACCCCCTTCCCGTGGCAACACCGTTATTTGGGTGGTCGTTGATCGATTCTCCAAAATGGCACATTTCATCCCTCTTCCTGGTCTTCCTTCTGCGCCTCAGTTGGCTAAACAATTTTTTGTACACATTTTTCGTCTTCACGGGTTGCCTACGCAGATTGTCTCGGATAGAGGGGTCCAATTCGTGTCTAAATTCTGGAGGGCTCTCTGTAAACAACTCAAGATTAAATTAAATTTTTCCTCTGCATATCATCCCCAGTCCAATGGACAAGTAGAAAGAATTAACCAGATCCTGGGTGATTATTTGCGACATTTTGTTTCCTCCCGCCAGGATGACTGGGCAGATCTCCTTCCATGGGCCGAATTTTCGTATAACTTCAGGGTCTCTGAATCTTCCTCCAAATCCCCATTTTTCGTGGTGTACGGCCGTCACCCTCTTCCCCCCCTCCCTACCCCCTTGCTCTCTGGTCTGCCCGCTGTGGATGAAATTTCTCGTGACCTTTCCATTATATGGAGAGAGACCCAAAATTCTCTCTTACAGGCTTCTTCACGCATGAAGAGGTTCGCGGATAAGAAAAGAAGAGCTCCCCCCGTTTTTTCCCCTGGAGACAAGGTATGGCTCTCCGCTAAATATGTCCGCTTCCGTGTCCCTAGCTACAAGTTGGGACCACGCTATCTTGGTCCTTTCAAAATTTTGTGTCAAATTAATCCTGTCTCTTATAAACTTCTTCTTCCTCCTTCTCTTCGTATCCCTAATGCCTTTCACGTCTCTCTTCTCAAACCACTCATCCTCAACCGTTTTTCTCCCAAATCTGTTCCTCCCACTCCTGTTTCCGGCTCCTCGGACGTCTTCTCGGTCAAGGAAATTTTGGCTGCCAAAAAGGTCAGAGGGAAAAATTTTTTTTTAGTAGACTGGGAGGGTTGTGGTCCTGAAGAGAGATCCTGGGAACCTGAGGACAACATCCTTGACAAAAGTCTGCTCCTCAGGTTCTCAGGCTCCAAGAAGAGGGGGAGACCCAAGGGGGGGGGTACTGTTACGCCGAGCGCTCCGGGTCCCCGCTCCTCCCCGGAGCGCTCGCTTCACTCCCTCCGCTGCAGCGCTCCGGTCACGTCCTCTGACCCGGGGCGCTGCGATCCTGCTGCCAGCCGGGATGCGATTCGCGATGCGGGTAGCGCCCGCTCGCGATGCGCACCCCGGCTCCCCTACCTGACTCGCTCCCCGTCTGTTCTGTCCCGGCGCGCGCGGCCCCGCTCCCTAGGGCGCGCGCGCGCCGGGTCTCTGCGATTTAAAGGGCCACTGCGCCGCTGATTGGCGCAGTGGTTCCAATTAGGGTTTTCACCTGTGCACTTCCCTATATTACCTCACTTCCCTTGCACTCCCTTGCCGGATCTTGTTGCCTTAGTGCCAGTGAAAGCGTTCCTTGTGTGTTCCTTGCCTGTGTTTCCAGACCTTCTGCCGTTGCCCCTGACTACGATCCTTGCTGCCTGCCCCGACCTTCTGCTACGTCCGACCTTGCTTCTGCCTACTCCCTTGTACCGCGCCTATCTTCAGCAGCCAGAGAGGTGAGCCGTTGCTAGTGGATACGACCTGGTCACTACCGCCGCAGCAAGACCATCCCGCTTTGCGGCGGGCTCTGGTGAAAACCAGTAGTGGCTTAGAACCGGTCCACTAGCACGGTCCACGCCAATCCCTCTCTGGCACAGAGGGTCCACTACCTGCCAGCCGGCATCGTGACAGGTGCGTCCTGAGGTGCCGGCTGCTCTAGTGGTGTTCTGGTAAATGCTTTTTTAATGATTCTTCGAGGATAACCCCTTCTTTCCAACCTTGAGGCTAAATTATTGGAGTGTTCGATGTACATTTGTGGGTCTGTATTATTTCTTTTCAATCGTAAGAATTGACTATAAGGAATGGAGTCTTTTACTTGTCTTGGATGCGAGCTGTTATAATGTAGGATCAAATTTTTAGCTATGGCCTTTCGATAGCCTTTAGCAAGCAATTTATCTTCTTCCACATATACAGTAAGATCCAAAAATTGGGTTTCGTTCCCTTCATATTCATATGTGAATTGCATATTCATAGAGTTAGATGTATTGAGGTATGAAACAAATTCTGTGTGACAAGCGGGATTACGACATCAATACAGTATTCACATGGAATATGCAGAGAAATTATAAGAATAAAAACGTCAGAAACAATAAAAGACGTCAATATAAGAAAAAACACAGCCAAGATTATTGGACCACCAAAACAGACACTAGCGCTTCGGATGAAGGCACTTGCGACAGTTCTAAAAAACAGAGTGATAACAACACGACATACGCTTTAGAAAACACATCAGGAGAGGCGGTAGGAGGAACAAGACCAAGAGAAAAGTATTATCAGAAAAAGAAGGGAGTCTCTTGGAGAGAATAGAAGAAGAAGATGAATTAGTTGTGAATATTTCAGATACAC
The DNA here is from genome assembly GCF_029499605.1 of Hyla sarda. Lineage (NCBI taxonomy): Eukaryota > Metazoa > Chordata > Amphibia > Anura > Hylidae > Hyla > Hyla sarda. The sequence continues at coordinate 281,624,394 of NC_079191.1, forward strand.
CACTTCCCACTGAGATGACACAGTTATTATCGAAAGGGCTTAATTATAGGATTATGGAACCTTTTTATTTATCTACATTTGAAATAGATCTATTTAAGGCTTTGAGAGAAAAATCTGCACACATTTTTTATGAACCACCCATCTAGTGCAAAAGAGACCCATGAAAGTACTATACATTGCAGGATAGGACTATTAGGCTTTTGTCCTGTGTTGAATTTTTCAGAGGAAGAAAAAAAGAATGTTGGACTACTAGCCGAGTTAGCTGTAGAAGATGAGCAGGAGAATTTATAAGAAAAAACCTATTTAGACGATCACAATCAGTTTCACTCAGGAAAACCTAGTACTTTCAATCCACCAGTATTATTGGGTATAGATACCATAGATACCTTCAATAAAGCAGTCATGAGGGACATAGAAGCCCTGCTCTATCCTGGTCATAGGTACAATTTGTCCAAGACCAAGCAGGAGGCTATGAAGTGGATCACATCCCACACAGAGTTAAAAATCTCTCGTGCAGATAAATGGGGGGGGGTTGTAATGTGGTTAGTTAAGCAGTACGAAAATGAAGCCAATCGCCAATTATCAGACAGTAGGGTGTATTGTAAACTAAAAAGTGACCCCACACACAAAATCTTGGAACAGTTGAGAACCTTTTTAAGGAGTTTTTTGGAGTCTGGAGCTATTGAAGAAAAGGTAGCAGAGCGTCTGCTGCCTTCTCACCCTTCCAGACCCAAATGGTAGCTTCTCCCCAAGGTCCATAAATCTGTCACCCCCCTCCCAGTCGCCCCATTGAGGCCGGGAGGGGGTCTGTGACAGAATATCTGTCCAAATATGTAGATTGGGTGTTGTGACCCATACTCCCACATATGGTGTCTTATGTATAAGATAGTGATGTAATCCACTTCACAAATTCCTTCCAATTGCAAGAATCTTTTCCTTTAGCTTCTGTGGATGTCGAGAGCCTGTACACCTGCATCCCCCATGATGCGGGTGTGCAGGCTGTCAGGTCTATCCTCTCGTAGTCACAAAAATCTCCAGCCTATATTGATTTTATTTGTAGTTCATTAAAGTTCATTTTAGTGGTATAAAGTGGTCATTTAGTGGTATATAGTGGTATAAAAAATTCCGGTCCCACGTCGTGCTCATATGCAAATTTATTTTTGTCTTTTTACAACATTATATTTACAATTCTAGGAACCCATATGTGAAAAATATTAAAGCCTTTTTAAGGTTTGTGGACAATGTCCTGATTGTGTGGGAAGGAGGTAAGACTATTTGCAGAATTTGTTTCATACCTCAATACATCTAACTATGAATATGCAATTCACATATGAATACGGAGGGAAAGAAACCCAATTTTTTGATCTTACTGTATATGTGGAAGAAGATAAATTGCTTACTAAAGGCTACCGAAAAGCCATAGCTAAAATTACGATCCTACATTACAACAGCTTGCATCCAAGACAAGTAAAAGGCTCCATTCCTTATAGTCAATTCTTACGATTGAAAAGAAATAATACAGATCCACCAATGTACATCGAACAATCCAATGATTTAGCCTCAAGGTTAGAAAGAAGGGGTTATCCTCGAAGAATCATTAAAGGGGTTATCCAGGCAAAAACTTTTTTGTATATATCAACTGGCTCCAGAAAATTAAACAGATTTGTAAATTACTTCTATTAAAAAATCTTAATCCTTTCATTACTTAGGACCTTCTGAAGTTAAGGTTGTTCTTTTCTGTCTAAGTGCACTCTGATGACACCTGTATCGGGAAACGCCCAGTTTAGAAGAGGTTTTCTATGGGGATTTGCTTCTAAACTGGGCGTTTCCCGAGACAGGTGTCATCAGAGAGGACCTAGGCAGAAAAGAACAACCTTAACTTCAGAAGCTCATAAGTACTGAAAGGAATAAGATTTTTTAATAGAAGTAATTTACAAATCTGTTTAACTTTCTGGAGCCAGTTGATATATATATAAAAAAAGTTTTTGCCTGGAATACCCCTTTAAAAAAGCATTTACCAGAACGAACACTACCCAGAACCACTCTTCTGAATCCATCATTAGGAAAAGAAAAAGATACAGTCCAAGAAAGATTTGTTTTTGCATTTAAAAATAGTGCACTGAATACCACTATAAAAACAGCAATATGGAACAATTGGCACATTATAGAAGATGATGACGATATAAAAGAAATCCCTCTGAATAAACCTGTCATAACATACCGAAAGAACATAACTTTAGGAGAACAACTGAATTTGAAAAATCAAAAATTAAAATTGGCTGAATACTGTCGTTCCTAAGGGAAATAAGAAATTTGGAGACTGTCCTCAATGTAAGTTTAATATATCCAAGAATTCAGGTCGACTAGGAGATACTTATTATACTGTAAATGAACTAATTACTTGTCGGACCACGTTTGTAGTGTACTTTTTGATATGCGGTTGCATGCGTTTTTATATTGGAAAAACGTTCAGACAAATGCGCATCAGAGTGCGAGAACATTTACATTCTGTGAAAACAGGACATGGATCCCCACGCCAGATACAATATATAAAAGAAGTACATGAAGGTAAAATAGAGCAAATAAAATTTGGGGGCCTGGAGGTAGTGAGAAAGATAGAGGGTACAATAGAAAGGAAGACTAGATTGTTACGAGCTGAAGCCCGCTGGATTATGCGGCTTAATGTCCAGGGTCCTCTTGGCCTTAATGATAGGCTGGACCTGTCTCCGTTTCTATAACCCATACATGGAAGGCTAGATATAGACATAATATTTAAGATATAATAGAATCAATTTGTTTATGGGCATTATAGGTTAAGGATAAGTTAAAACACTATGGGGGACATTTATCAAGGGGTTTAGTCAGGCTTTCTTTACTATAATTGTCGCAAAATTGTCGCAACTGCGACTACGTGTGTTTTCGTGCGACAATTTGCGTGAAGAACAAGAATAGCAGGAAAATTCAAACTTGCTTACGTAGTAAATTTTTCAAAATGGATTTGCTTTAGTCAGGTATTTATTAACTGCGACAGTCGCAGCTGCGCAATAAAATGTTGCAACGGTCTGTGACTGTCTGTGTGTGACTGTGTGTGTGTGTAACTATGTATGTGTAACTCTGTGTGTGTGTGACTGTTTGTGTGACTGTGTGACTCTGTGTGTGTGTCTGAGTGTGTTGTGTGTCTCTCTGACTGTGTGTGTTTGTGTGTGTGTGTCTCTTTGCAGGACTACAACTCCCAGCATGCCCTTACTGTAAGGACATGCTTGGAGTTGTAGTTGTGCAGTGCAGGCGAATGACAAGCTTGTCCCCTGCCCCCAGCTGCAGGACTACAACTCCCAGCATGTCCTTACTGTAAGGGCAAGCTATGAGTTGTAGTCCTGCAGCTGGGGGCAGGGGACAAGCTTGTCACTTGCCCACACATCTCCTGCACCACACAACTACAACTCCCAGCATGTCCTTACTGTAAGGGCATGCTGGGAGTTGTAGTCGTGCGGGGCGGGAGATGTGCGAGCAGGTGATAATAAATGTATTAACCCATTTTTTGTGTTTTTTTTCCTCTTCTCATTTCAGATCCATGTATCCTGTGGACTCCTTCGGATTCGGTGGACTACTTTGATGACCAGAGTTTTTTCTTTGTTTGATTTTAAGAAAATGGTTAACGAGGGCTTGTGGGGGAGGGTTTTTTGTAATACATTTTTTTTTAAAGCTGTTGTGTTTTTTCCTTACTTTACTTGACAGGCTTAGTAGTGGAAGCTGTCTTATAGATGGAGTCCATTACTAAGCCGGGCTTAGCATTAGCCACAAAAACAGCTAGCGCTAACCCCCAATTATTTCCCCGGTACCCAACGCCACAGGGGTGCCGGGAAGTGAAAAATGGCGCCCCTGTGCCTAGGCGGTAACAGGCTGTAACGGTAACAGGCGGTAACTGGCGTTATTTAGGCTGGGGAGGGCCAGTAATAATAGTCCTCGCCCACCCTGTTAACGTCAGGCTGTTGCTGTTTGGTTGGTATTTGGGGGCATTTGGTTGGCATAGGGGACCCTATGCGTTTTTTTTTTAATTAAATATAAAAAAATGCATAGGATCCCCCCTATTTTTATTCTCAGCCAAATACCAACTAAACAGTAACGGCCTGACGTTACCAGGGTGGAAGAGGACCATTGTTACTGGCCCTCCCCAGCCTAAATAATGCCAGCCTGTTACCGCCTAGGCCCAGGAGCGCCATTTTTGACGCTCTGGCCTGTTAATACCGGCTCTTCCCGGCACCACTGTGGCCATGGGTACCGGGGTAATAATTGGGGGTTAGCGCTAGCTGTTTTTGTGGCTAACGTTAAGCCCGGCTTAGTAATGGACTTTGTCTATAAGACAGCTTCCACTACTAATCCCGTCAAGTTAGAAAAAAACGCAACAGGTTTCAAAAAAACACTTCGCCACAAGCCCTCGTTAACCATTTTATTAATATCGAGCAAAGAAAAACGCTGGTCATCGAAGTAGTCCACCGATTCCGAAGGAGTCCACAGAATACACGGATCTGAAATAAGAAGTAACAAAAAAAAATGAGTAAGTACATTTAGGTAGAAAAATCAGTGGTAAAACAAATGTAGTAAATACACACACGTATATATATATATATATATATATATATATATATATATACACACATTGCTGCAAAGTGGTGTTCTGTAGTCATTATTTGGTTTTTGCTTATGTGTGCTAAAAAAATGGTATTTAAAAGTGATTTATTGGTTTTTGCTCATGTAAGACAAATTTATCAACTCACTGTGATAGTATGATAAATATGTCAAACATAAGCAAAAAAAATAGCAAGAAAAAAATTACTACAGAACTTGCCTACCAAACCAACGATGATAAATGTCCCCGTATGTTTCTTTAAATTAACCCTTTGTTTATGTTTCCCCTAACTGTGGTTGTGCTTACCTTAAGCACACCTGTTGCTATCTCGTGATTCAGTGAGGAGTCTCACCTTATAATATATACAAGGTGCACATGCAAGGCGCAATGACGTTACGAAGCCGGATGAAGCACTAGTTTGTGCGATAACACCGGTTGTTTGCCTTTGAGTGCCACACAGTTCTGCAGCCTAAGTCCCTGGCTGTTCCTGGTTTGAGGAGCATCGAGTCGAGAACCTCGCAGTGAGTGCGGATGTATTTCCTTCAGTTCTTGCTACTTTGTACATTATATATATATATATATATATATATATATATATATATATATATATGCATAGGAAATGTTTTTAACTGATTGATACTATGTATGCTTACTGCACTGAGCAAAGTATTTTGGTAAATGTCTGACTTTAAAGGGGTACTCCGCCCCTAAACATCTCCAGCACCCCAGTCATCTTGTGCACGGAGCGCACTCCGCTCCATGCCTGATGACGAGCAACCACAGCAGTCACGCCCCCTTCATTCATGTCTATGAAAGGAGGCATGATGGCTATGTACTAGCCATCATGCCCTCTCTTATAGACATGAATGATCACAAACACGTAAGCTCCAAGCTTTCATGTTCAGAAGGCCCAGTGCCAGCCTGGAGATTGTGGGGGGACCCCCACAATCATATATATTATCCCCTATTAGATAGGGGATAAGATGTCTAGGGGTGCAGTACCCCTATAAGGCTTTGTTCCTGCTAATTTTTGGTCCGTAATTTCAGCCTTATTTTCAGAAATTTTTAGCGTGACACTGTGAAGTTGCCCATAGCAGCCAATTAGATTACTTATTTAAGTTTTGCCTCTGAAAAATAAAAGAAGAAATCTGACAAGTTGCTATAGGCAACTGCAACACTCTTCCTGTGCACATGTTTTGACAAATTTACCCCTATGTTCCTATATATTTTTTTATTTATTGTTTTTAGTCCATTTTCAGCCATTTTTTTCTACAATATCAAGTAAAATTTGTTAAGCATTATTCTGATCAGAAAAACATTTTTAACATGTCAAGAGTTTTGATTGGTTAGATTAATGTCAGTGCTGAGACCCCCCACTGATCACAAATATAGTCAGGATTCATTATAGTCTCCAAGTGATGGATTTTTTCTGTAGTTCCTTTAATTCTCCATCTGGTAAATCCATTGTTATCACATACAGGATCTGCTGCATATTTTCTGCAGCTGATTTCGCTACTAAGAGAAGTTAATTGGTAAAAAAAAAAAAAAAACAGCAGCAGGAAATATGCGGAAAAAGGTGCCGAAGATCCTGCACGTATGAAAATACCCCTAGGGCTAGTTTATACAGGGGACCTTTGCAGTGTGTTTCCTGCTTCGACTTTGTATCGGTGTCGGCTGTCCATGGCAGATGTTCAGCAGTGGAATTTCGACATTGAAAAATCCACTGCAGACCACATTGACTTCAAAATCTGCTGCGGAGAGTTTGCCCCGATTCAAATTCACAGCAGGAAACATGCTGCTCACAATTAAATCCGGCAATGTGAAAGTGAACAGACCATATAGTTTATTACCCAAAAATCTTCACCTCCTCATGTCTGCAGCAGATCTTCATCCTGTAAATCTAAACTAAGAAAAGCTCCTCACAGTATTGCACACTGCACTCTGAATATAATACTACTACATACATACTGTATACTCTGATAATAATACTGCCACACACTGTACACTCTGAATATAAAACTGTCACACAACTGATAATACATAATATACTGTGATGCAGAAGTATCGCAGTGTATTTTATTACTGATTAGGCAATTGCATGGGCAAGTCCCAAGGTAGGATTAAATAAAATAAAAATAAATCAAAAAAAGAAAAGCAGCAAAAAAACAAAAAAAATGGACAATGATTAAAAATATAAAAAAATAAAAATAGCCTGAGTTATAATATTATAATGGTTTAAAAAAAAGAGGTTCAACATAAATAAGGTAGAGGGTGTAATTAGCACCTGTGGTGTAGTGCACCCGAGTCTCCACGGTTTCTCAGCACAACATAGTCCCATACAATAAATGCACTTCACACCATGTATTCCGTGTTCTCCAATAAATCACTTTAATTTAGTCACATGTTTCCGTACAAAAACTATTTTGTGAGCATAGTGTGACAGAACACATTATAATCACCCAGTGCTGATAAGATCTACGGCATTACTTCAAGCTCCCACCGGAGCTCCGTGCAATAGTGTCCATGCTGGCCGTAACTCTTGCTTTCTTATCCGGACAGCGGCAGACTGTTCACCCGTAGGTGAGAAAAAAAAAAGAGGTGCCACCCCTCTTATCCTTGCGATTGATCGGTCAGAAGCGACCGACCAATCGCAGAGGGTGGGGTGGTTAAAGTTCAGTTCTCCCGCCCTGCCCACCCATGGGTGTCCGGGCAAAGCGAGGGAACGGTGGAGCTCACCGGATCCAGGTTATCGGTGGCGGCTGCGATGACGTCATACGGTTGTGATGACAGTGATCCTGATGTCGTGGCGACGGTGATCTGGGTAAGTGGCCTGAATGTCTGGAGGACCACAGTTTAGAGTCTCTAAGCTGTGGCCCTTTAGATCTCGCAATACTATAAATCCCAGCATGCCCAGACAGCAAATTGCTGTGTGGGCATGCTGGGATTTGTAGTTTTGCAACATCCGAAGGGCCACAGTTTAGAGACCACTGCACAGTGATCTCCAAACTGTGGCCCTCCAGATGTTGCATAACTAAGACTCCCAGCATGTAAGAACAGCAAACTGCTGTCTCAGCATCCTGGGAGTTGTAGTTGCATGCCTCCAGCTGTTGCACAACTACAACTCCCAGCATGCACGGTCTGTCAGTGCATGCTGGGAGTTGTAGTTTTGCCACAGCTGGAGGCACACTGGTGAGGAAGCACAGTTAGACTAACTCAGCGTTTCCCCATCAGTGTGCCTCCAGCCATTGCAAAACTACAACTCCCAGCATGCATTGACAGACCTAACTCAGTGTTTCCTCTCCAGTGTTCCTCCAGCTGTGGCAAAACTACAACTCCCAGCATGCGCGGTCTTTCAGTCCATGCTGAGAGTTGTAGTTTTGCAACAGCTGGAGAGGTTTGTGCACCCGCCCCCCCCCCCCCCCCCTGCCTCATGTAAATGTACAGGGTACATTCTCACGGGCGGAGGTTTGCAGTGAGTATTCTGCTGCAAGTTTGAGCTGCGGCAAATTTTCCACCACAGCTCAAACTCCCAGTGGGAAGCTCGCTGTGAACCCCCACCCGTGTGATTGTACCCTAAAAACACGACACTACACTACACAAAATAAAGGGTAAAACACTACATGTACCATACCCTTACACAGTCCCCCCCCCCCCAATAAAAATGTAAAACGTCTCGTACAGCAGTGTTTCCAAAAAAGGTGCCTCCAGCTGTTACAAAACAACAACTCCCAGCATTGTCAGACAGCCATTGACTGTCCAGGCATGCTGGGAGTTTTGCAACAGCTGGAGGCACTCTGTTTGGGAAACACTGCTTTAGGGTATTTGTGGTGGCGGAGGCAATTGTAACGCTTGCATCCGGGTCCGCCCCTGAACAAATACCTAATTTAGGCCTCAAATGCGCATGCGCTCTCACTTCAGAGCCCTGTCATATTTCAAGGCAACAATTGAGTGCCACATATGGGGTATTTCCGTACACAAGAGAAATTGCGTTACAAATTTTGGAAAGGTTGGGGTCTACACCAGTATGTTAGTGTAAAAAAATTTAAGAATTTACACTAACATGATGGTGTTGTCCCATACTTTTCATTTTCACAAGAGGTAAAAGGAAAAAAGGACCCCCCAAGATTTATAACGCAATTTCTAAAGTACGGAAATACCCCATATGTGGGTGTAAAGTGATCTACAGACACACAACAGGGCTCATGCACCATGTACATTTGAAGCCTAAAATGGTGATTTGCACAGAGCTGGCTGATAGTTGCAATGGTTCTGACATAAACGCAAAAAAAAAAAACACCCACATGTGACCTCATTTTGGAAACTACACCCCTCACGTAATGTAATAAGGGGTGCAGTGAGCATTTATACCCCACAGGTAAAATATAATTTTTCATTTGCACAGCCCACTGTTCCAAAGATCTGTCAAACGCCAGTGGGGTGTAAATGCTCACTGCACCTCTTATAACATTCCATGAGGGTTGTACTTTCTGAAATAGGGTCACATGTTGGGGGTCCACTGTTCTGGCACCACGGGGCTTTGGAAAAGCACATGGCCCCTGACTTCTATTCCAACCAAATTCTCTCTCCAAAAGCACAATGGTGCACATATGGGGTATTTCCTTACTCGGGAGAAATTGGGCTTCAAATTTTGGGGTCCATTTTCTCTTATTACCCCCATTTTAGTGTTACAAATCTAATTTTTCATTTTCAATTACAACTTCAACACAAACCTGTTACGGCACACTATACCCCTTGTTACGTTCCTTGAGGGGTGTAGTTTCCTAAATAGTATGCCATGGTTTTTTTTTTTTTCTGTTTTGGCACCATGGGGGCTTCCTAAAGGCAACATGCCCCCCAAAAACCATTTCAGCAAAATTCTCTCTCCAAAAGCCCAATGGCGCTCCTTCTGTTCTGAGACCTGTAGTGCACCAGCAGAGCACTTTACGTCCATATATGGGGTATTTCCTTACTTTAGAGAAATTGGGCTTAAAATGTTGCTGTTCTGTCACCATGGGGGCTTCCTAAATGCAACATGCCCCCCAAAAACTATTTCAGCAAAATGATCTCTCCAAAAGCCCAATGGCGCTTCAGCAGAGCTCTTTATGTCCACATATTCTCTTATTACTCCATGTAAAAATGACAAATTTTGAGTAACACCATCATTTTAGTGTTAAACATCACACTTTTCCTTTTCATGTTTAACATCAACGCAAACCTGTGAAACACCTGTGAGGAGTTAAAGGTGTATTCCAGGAAAAAAACATCTTTTTTTATATCAACTGGCTCCAGAAAGTTAAACAGATTTGTAAATTGCTTCTATTAAAAGATCTTAATCTTCCAATAATTATCAGCAGCTGAAGTTGAGTGGTTCTTTTCTGTCTGGCAACAGTGCTCTCTGCTGACATCTCTGCTTCTCTCGGAAACTGCACAGAGTAGAAGAGGTTTGCTATGGGAATTTACTTCTACCCTGGACAGTTCCCGAGACTGGTGTAATCAGAGAGCACTTAGACAGAAAAGAACAACTCAACTTCAACAGCGCATAAGTACTGAAAGGATTAAGATTTTTTTGAAGAAGTAATTTACAAATCTGTTTAACTTTCTGGAGCCAGTTTATATATATATTAAAAAAAAGTTTTTTCCTGGAGAACCCCTTTAACCCCTTAACCTCTTCAGGACATAGGGCGTATGGATACGCCCTGAATCCCGAGTCCTTAAGGACCGAGGGCGTATCCATACGCCCGTGGGAATTCCGGCCCCCACCGCTAGCCGGTTGGGGACCGGAGCCGGATGCCTGCTGAAATCGTTCAGCAGGCATCCCGGCATATCGCCCAGGGGGGTCATTATGCCCCCCCATGTCGGCGATCGCCGCAGATCGCTGGACAATTCAGTCCAGCGATCTGCGGCGATTCCGGGTCAATCGGGTCTCCAGTGACCCGATGACCCGGAATTACTGGCTGTTCGGGGCCGTCAGAGACGGCCCCGAACAGCCAGAGCCTGCAGGGGTGAGGTGGCACTGGTGCCACCTCACGATCGCCCTGATTCGTCGGCCGGATTACCGGCCGACCAATCAGGGCGCCTGCTGCGGGTGTCACTCCCGCACCCGCTCCGCCCCTCTTCTGGAGGACGTGAGCGGGTGCGGGACGTGCACCCCGGGTGCTGGGGACCCCGATCCCCGGCGCCCCTGTTGGGATCGGGGCCCCAGGAGCAGCTGCGGCGGCGGGACTGACCTGCAGCGTCTGGATCGTTGGAGGTGAGTGACAGCCTCCTGCTGTTGCTTAGCAACAGCTCCCAGCATGCAAAAAGGGCATGCTGGGAGCTGTAGTTATGCAACAGCAGGAGGCAGACCACCACAACTCCCAGCATTCCCTTATGGGCATGCTGGGACTTATGGTTTTGCAACAGCTGGAGGCACATTCTTTCTATGGAAAAGTGTACCTTCAGCTGCTGTCTAACTACAACTCCCAGCTTGCACAAACAGCTAAAGTGCATGCTGGGAGTTGTAGTGGTGCATCTGCTGGTTGCATAACTACAACTCCCAGCATGCCCGTTGGCTGTCGGTGACTGCTGAGAGTTGTAGTTTTGCAACAGCTGAAGGCACACTGGTTGTGAAACTCAGTTTTTTTTTACCTAACTCAGTGTTTCACGACCGGTGTGCCCCCAGCTGTTGCAAACTACAACTCTCAGCAGTCACCGTACACCATGCACCGTACATGCTGGGAGTTGTAGTTTTGCAACAGCTGGAGGCACACTGGTTGCGAAACACTGAGTTAGGTCACAAACTCAGTGATACATAACCAGTGTGCCTACAGTTGTTGCAAAACTGCAACTCTCAGCAGTCACCGACAGCCAACGGGCATGCTGGGAGTTGTAGTTATGCAACAGCTGGATGTCCCCCCCCCAATGTGAATGTACAGGGCACACTCACATGGGCGGAGGATTACAGTAAGTATCTGGCTTCAAATTTGAGCTGCCGCAAACTTTCTGCTGCTGCTCAAATTGCCAGCGAGAAACTACTGTGAACCCCCGCCCGTGTGACTGTACCCTAAAAACACTACACTACACTAACACAAAAAATAAAATAAAAAGTAAAAAACACTACGTATACACATACCCCTACACAGCCCCCCTCCCCAATAAAAATGAAAAACGTCTGGTACGCCACTGTTTCCAGAACGGAGCCTCCAGCTGTTGCAAAACAACTCCCAGTATTGTCGGACAGCCGTTGACTGTCCAGGCATGCTGGGAGTTTTGCAACAGCTGGAGGCACCCTGTTTGGGAATCACTGGCGTAGAATACCCCTATGTCCACCCCTATGCAATCCCTAATTTAGGCCTCAAATGCGCATGGCGCTCTCACTTTGGAGCCCTGTCGTATTTCAAGGCAACAGTTTAGGGTCACATATGGGGTATCGCCGTACTCGGGAGAAATTGTGTTACAAATTTTGGGGGGTATTTTCTGCTTTTACCCTTTTTAAAAATGTAAAATTTTTGGGAAAACAAGCATTTTAGGTAAAAAAAAAATTTTTTTTTTACATATGCAAAAGTCGTGAAACACCTGTGGGGTATAAAGGTTCACTTAACCCCTTGTTACATTCCCCGAGGGGTCTAGTTTCCAAAATGGTATGCCATGTGGGGTTTTTTTTGCTATCCTGGCACCATAGGGGCTTCCTAAATGCGGCATGCCCCCAGAGAAAAATTTGCGTTCAAAAAGCCAAATGTGACTCCTTCTCTTCCGAGACCTGTAGTGCGCCAGCAGAGCACTTTTCACCCCCATATGGGGTGTTTTCTGAATCGGGAGAAATTGGGCTTCAAATTTTTAGGGGTATTTTCTGCTATTACCCTTTTTAAAAATACAATTTTTTTGGGAAAACAAGCATTTTAGGTAAATTTTTTTTTTTTTTTTTACATTTGCAAAAGTCGTGAAACACCTGTGGGGTATTAAGGTTCACTTTATCCCATGTTACATTCCCCGAGGGGTCTAGTTTCCAAAATGGTATGCCATGTGGTTTTTTTTTGCTGTTCTGGCACCATAAGGGCTTCCTAAAGGTAACATGCCCCCCAAAAACCATTTCAGAAAAACGTACTCTCCAAAATCCCCTTGTCGCTCCTTCCCTTCTGAGCCCTCTACTGCGCCCGCCGAACACTTTACATAGACATATGAGGTATGTGCTTACTCGAGAGAAATTGGGCTACAAATACAAGTAAAAATTTTGTCCTTTTATCCCTTGTAAAAATTCAAAAATTGGGTCTACAAGAACATGTGAGTGTAAAAAATGAAGATTGTGAATTTTCTCCTTCACTTTGCTGCTATTCGTGTGAAACACCTAAAGGGTTAAAACGCTGACTGAATGTCATTTTGAATACTTTGGGGGGTGTAGTTTTTATAATGGGGTCATTTATGGGGTATTTCTAATATGAAGACCCTTCAAATCCACTTCAAACCTGAACTGGTCCCTGAAAAATACTGAGTTTGAAAATTTTGTGAAAAATCGGAAAATTGCTGCTGACCGTTGAAGCCCTCTGGTGTCTTCCAAAAGTAAAAACACGTCAATTTTATGATGCAAACATAAAGTAGACATATTGTATATGTGAACCAAAAAAAAATGTATTCGTAATATCCATTTTCCTTACAAGCAGAGAGCTTCAAAGTTAGAAAAATGCAAAATTTTCAAATTTTTCATCAAATTTACGTATTTTTCACCAAGAAAGGATGCAAGTATCGACAAAAATTTACCACTATGTTAAAGTAGAATATGTCACGAAAAAACAATCTCGGAATCAGAATGATAACTAAAAGCATTCCAGAGTTATTAATGTTTAAAGTGACAGTGGTCAGATGTGCAAAAAACGCTCCGGTCCTTAAGGCCAAAATGGGCTCCGTCCTGAAGGGGTTAAGGATTCAGCCCTTGTTCACCTTAAAGGATATATCCAGTGGTGAAAAACATATCCCCTATCCTAAGGATAGGAGATAAGTTTCAGATCGCAGGGGGGTCAGACCGCTGGGGCCCCCGTGATCTCCTGTACGGGGCCTCAACAGCCCGCAGGAAGGGGGTGGGTTGACCACCGCCAGAAGCGGCGGCTGACACGCCCCCTCAATACAACTCTATGGCAGACCCCATTTTGGAAACTACACCCCTCACAGAATTTAATAAGTGGTGCAGTGAGTATTTACACCCCACTGGCATTTGACAGATCTTTGGAACAGTGAGCTGTTCAAATGAAAAATTAAATTTTTCATTTTCATGGACCACTGTTCAAATAATCTGTCAGACACCAGTGGGGTGTAAATGCTCACTGCACCCCTTATTATATTACGTGAGGGGTGTAATTTCCAAAATGGGGTCACAAGTTGTGGGAAGTCCACTGTTCTGGCACCACGGGGGGCTTTGTAAACACACATGGCCTTCGATTCCAAACACATTCTCTCTCCAAAAGCCTAATGGCACTCATTCTCTTCTGAGCATTGTAGTGCGCCCGCAGAGCACTTTACATCCACATATGTGGCATTTCCTTACTCAGGAGAAATGGGGTTAAAAATCTCGGGGGGCTTTTTTCCGATTACCCCTTGTGAAAATAAAAAATTTGGGAAAACACCAGCATTTTAGTGAAAAAAATAAAAAAAAAATAATTTTCACGTCCAACTTTAACGAAAATTCTTCAAACACCTGTGGGGTGTTTATGCTCACTATACCCCTTGTTATGTTCCGTGAGGGGTGTCGTTTCCAAAATGGGGTCACATGTGGGTATTTATTTTTTGGAGTTTATGTCAGAACCGCTGTAACAATCAGCCACCCCTGTGCAAATCACCTCATATGTACATGGCACTCTCACTCCTGAGCCTTGTTGTGCGCCCGCAGAGCATTTTACATCCACATATGTTACAAACTTTGGGGGTCTTTTTTCCTTTTACTTTTGTGAAAATGAAAAGTATGGGGCAACACCAGCATGTTAGTGAAAAAAATGTAACTTTTTTTACAATAACATGCTGGTGTAGACCCCAACTTTACCATTTCATAAGGGGCAAAAGGAGAAAAAGCCCCCCAAAATTTGTTAGGCAATTTCTCCCAAATACGGAGATACCTCATATGTGGCACAAAACTGTAGCCTTGAAATACGACAGGGCTCCGAAGTGTGAGAGCGCCATGTGCATTTGAGGCCTAAATTAGGGATTTGCATAGGGACTGACCCGGATGCAGGAATTACACTTGTCTCCGATACCAAAATTACCCTACGGCAGTGTTTCCCAAACAGGGTGCCTCCAGCTGTTGCAAAACTCCCAGCATGCCTAAACAGTCAATGGCTACCCGGCAACACTGGGAGTTGTTGTTTTGCAACAACTGGAGGCTCCGTTTAAAAACCGTGCTGTACCAGACATTTCTAATTTTTATTGGGGGGGGGGGGGTAACTGTGTAGGGGTGTATGTATATGTAGTGTTTTACACTTTATTTTGTGTAGGTGTAGTGTTCTTAGGTTACAATCACACAGGCGGGTTCACAGCGGGTTTCCCTTTAAACTGTAAACCCGACCATGTGAATGTACCCTATACATTCACATGGTGGGGTGGGCAAAGCTATAGCTATTACAAAACAACAACTCCCAGCATGACCTTTGGCTGTCCGTGCATGCTGGGGGTTGCAGTTATGCAACAGCTGGAGGCACACTGGTTGCAAAACACTGAGTTAGGTAGCAAACCAGTGTGCCTTTAGCTGTTGCAAAAACTACAACCCCCAGCATGCACGGACAGCTGAAGGGCATGCTGGGACTTGTAGTTATGCAAAAGCTGGAGGCATACTACTACAATTACAGCCTGCCCTTTGCCTGTCCATGCATGCAGTAGGTTGTAGTTATGCAACAGCTGGAGGAACACTGGTTGCAAAACACTGAATTTGTTACTTAACTCAGTGTTTCCCAACCAGTGTGCCTCCAGCTGTTGCAAAACTACAACTCCCAGCATACATGGTCTGTCAGTGCATGCTGGGAGTTATAGTTTTGCAACAGCTGGAGGCACACGGGTGGGATACACTGAGTTGGGAAACAGACAATGTTTCCCAACCAGTGTGCCTCTAGTTGTTGCAAAACTACAGCTCCCAGCATGCCAAGACAGCCGAAGGGCATGTTGGGAGTTGTAGTTATGCAACAACTGGAGGAGAACAGTTTGGAGACCACTGTATACTACATCTCCCAGCATGCTGAGACTGTCCAGGCATGCTGGGAGTTGTAGTTCTGCAACATCTGAAGGGCCAGATGTTGCAGAACTACAACTCCCAGCATACCTGGACAGTCTGAGCATGCTTGGAGTTGTAGTTTTGCAACATCTGTAGGGCTATAGCTTGGGCACCACTGTATAGTGGTCTCCAAACTGTGGCCCTCCAGATGTTGCAAAACTACAACTCCCTTCGCTGCTGCTCTGCCGCCGCCTCCTCACTGCCACAGATCCCCCCGCCATTCCGCCACTGTCTACGCCGATCCCACCATGATCGCCGGTTCCGCCGCCATCCTGAACTGCTCCCGTACCGGCCCCCATCTTCCACCCTAAACACCCCCCACCCGCTCTGCCCGACATCCAGGGGCGAGCAGAGCGGGGATTTCAACAGTAATCCCCCCCCGCCCCCCAACTGCAACATCTGGAGGGCCACAGTTTGGAGACATTGCGGTGCACCCCTCAATAAAACAGCCTTTTTAATATAGGCCGTTTTGTTATATTTTCAATTTTGAATCTTCCACTTACTACATCGAAGGAAGCACCGTATATCATCCCAATTTTCCTCCCAAATTCCTCCACATATCATTACGGGCCTTGCCCATACCACCACATTCTTAAAGGACAGTTGGGGTCTATCTCGCAACTCTAGCAACCTGTAACTTCACTGTGACTTTTTCTCCTCTGTCAGCAGACCTTGGTGTACTACAGTGCCTGCTCTGGGTTACCACATTCAGGGCCGGATTAAAAGCATCATGGGCCTGAGGCTGAGGATTTTGATGAGCCTACAAGTGTCCCACAAATTGTAATCCCCCCCCCCCCCCCCCTTGGAGTCACCCACAGTAATAGTGGCTATGTTAGAAGGTCAGGTAGGTATGTAGCTATGTAGGTCGCAAGGTAGGTAGCTATCAAGGTAGGTTGCTAGGTAGCTAGATAGCCAGGTAGGTAGCTAGGTAGGTAGCTAGGTAGAAGCAAAAAAGAAAAATGTAGTACTAGTTTTGGGTCAGCTGCAGAGGTATAGGCTGTGTCAGGGCCTTTGGGTAATTGTAGTTAGTTACTAACTACAACTCCAGGCATGCCTTGGTACAGCCTATGGCTCTGCAGCTGTCCCATCCCATAACTACAACTCCCAGCATTTTGCACTATATAGTAGTACAGTATAGGTTATAATGCAATATGCTGGAAGTTGTAATTTTGGGTCAGCTGCAGAGCCAAAGCTCCCGATGTGTGCCTCCCAAGCAACACCCCTTTCATGTGACATGCCCCTCTCTTATGTCAAGTTTCCTATATTTTCAGGCTTTTTTTTGGGGGGGGGGGGGGGCAGCTGGGCCTATTTTCAATCCCTATGTTAATCCAGCCCTGACCACATTAACAATATATTTAATGCAATGTTATTATAATTATAACGAAAAATGAAATTGTCTGCACTAGGATAGATTTTTACCTCATTTGATGGGTGCTAAGGGGGTTTGGGAGGACCAAAGTGTGATCTGCCCTTTTAAGCAATTTTCAGTTGTTTTTCTCCTGTTACTATAATGTCTTGTGGTTACATAAAAGTGCATTCAAAAACTTTATTCTATAACTTGGTGTGTGTTAATGACCTCCAACCCATTTCTCCCAAACTATAGGAATATGTAAAAAGATCAAAAGATGCTGATTCTAAATCTGTAATTTTTATTCTTTCTACTCACTTGCACTCCCCTGCTAGAAGTCTTAAGGGGGTTATCCACCATAAGGTGATTTTAGTACGTACCTGGCAGACAGTAATGGACATGCTTAGGAAGGATCTGCGCTTGTCTTGGGACTAAATGGCTATGTCATGAGATTACCATAACACTGTGGCTAGCTTTTTGTGAACTTGTATTTCCTGTTTGAGTTTTTCTTTTTTGACTACAAATCCCATAATTCCATTTTCCTCCCTCCCACACATCAGCCACCCCACCCATTGAAACATAAATGAGCTGCATCCATCAAAAGACCTGTGGTTTTCAATCAGGGTGCCTACAGCTGTTGCATTAGCTGCAGATTGATCCCTCCACCCACTGAAGCAGACAGGCTCCCTGTCATCAGCTGACTAGTGAGTCAGGTCTCGGCCGCATTGCAAGCTGGGAAAAATCCGAGACAGCAGTCATTTTGTATGCTATTAAAAATAAATATTGGAGTGAAAATCACATAAGAATTGTGAGAAAACCGTCACACACAGGTACAGACACTATATTATGAACTACACTAACTTCACAGCCCCTGTAGCATAGTCAAATAAAAAAATTCCTGGATTACCCCTTTAAAAGGCAGGAGTCCAAGGGCCCATTGGAGTGGAATACTGCACAAAAAAAACAGCTCAGGAATTCCATTGCAGCAGGCTCCAATAGTTTTCAATAGAATTCTGCTACATCATGCACACAACAGAATTTCTGTGGCCTAAATATCTGCTGCATAAATTCAAAATTTGATTGTCCATTCTTTCTGCAGAATCCACTCAGAAATGCATTGCCGTCTATGGAGACAGCACATTTCCAAGCCGTCCTGGCACTAGCTTGTTCTGCCAGCGCCGACTGCTCTCGGAATGTCCGGCCAAAAAAATTCTGCCCTAAGATGTCCTGTTCATTATGTCACTGAGCTTAGTAGTTTCCATCAGCATGTTCATTTTGCAGGCTTACAGTGAGAAAATGCAAGTGTTTATAAGATAAAAAGGACAGATTCAAAATCAATCTTTTAAACTTTTATCTGATTACTGAATTTTAAGAAGTTTTAGGAAACATAGGAGTCTTTTTTAAAGATAATAAATCATCAGGATTTGCCCCATTGCTAAAATTGGGCAAATATGCATACAAGGATGGAGCTGGAGGTATTTTTCTATTGTGCCCACATGCTTTTGGTTTAATATTTATGTTTAATGTGCTATATAATGCAGAGTAATTAACATTTTATCTCATGCCTTTTACTCTGTTTTCATTACGATGTGAGCATTACAGTTCAGACATTACATAATAAGATAAATATTGTGCAAAAACCTCATGAGTCAATAACTCAAATTGGGTTAGGATTTTGGCCAGAAGTAATAGATAACTTGAGATAATTTGTGTAAAGCAAAGTATGTATTGCCATAAATTACGCATTCAATTATCCATAATATAGTAGCATAGGCTAAAAAAAGACATCAATTCATCCAATTTAGTCTATAATCCTGTGATGTTGATCCTGAGGAGGCCACTAAATCTGCCCCTCCTCAAGAATTGCATAAAATTAAATTGTGGATCAAATATCAATATTTTGGCACTCCACAGAACGTACATTTAGGGAGAGATTTATCATTAGTTGTCTATTGTAGACACAGATCTACCCCTTCACACTGCTTGTCTAATTTACACTCTTGCTCAAGATTTACAAAAGTTGTGCACTCCTTTGATAAATTTTGAGTAAATATAGAAACACCCCCTCGCTCCACTGTGCACTCCTTCTCTACCTCACACTTCACAGAACTGTGGCATTTTCCCGTTGTACACTGCTCACATAGCTAGAAGTACCGGAGCAGCAGTGTGCGCTGAACAAAACTCTCCACAATAGTAAAATCATAAATCTTTATAAAGTACACAGAGGGGGAGATTCTCAAAGAATTTTGCCCCCCCCCCCCCCCCCAAAAAAAAAAAAAATGTTGTCGAGAAAAGTATTGACCACATTTTCAAAGAGCTTTGTGCCGCGGTTTGCACTGTTCATGTCAGTTTTGTAAAAGTGGGCATGTCCACGTATATTGTCCGCTTTACATCATATTTTCAAAGGGGTGAGAGTCCAGTTTACATCAAAAATTTCACACCAGGTTTTTGATAGTGTAGAAATCACAGAAATGGTTGTAGTTTTATTGTTTTCTTCTCATTTTAGATACGTGAATGCGGAGGACTACATCAGATTCGGTGGATTGCGATGATGAACAACGTTTTTTTTTATGTCAATAAAAGGGTTAATGAGGGCTGTGGGGGGAGAGTTTTTTTTTTATAAAACATTTCTTTCAACGTGTTGTATTTTTTATAATTGAATTTTCACTCTTAGTAGTGGAAGCCGTCTTGTAGACAAAATCCAGTACTAAGCCAGGGCTTAGCGTTAGCCCCAAAATCAGCTAGTGCTAACCCTCAATTATTGCTCCCTGGTACCCACCGCCACAGGGGTGCCAGGAAGAGCCGGCACCAACAGGCCCGGAGCGTCAAAAATGGCGCTCCTGGGCCTAAGCGGTAACAGGCTGGCGTTATGTAGTCTGGGGAGGTCCAGTAACAATGGTCCTCGCCCACCCTGGTAACATCAGGCTGTTGCTGCTTGGTTGGTATCTGGCTGATAATGAAAAAATGGGGGAGCCACACACACGTTTTTTTAATTTATTTATTTAAAATAATTTTTTTTTAAACGGTATAGGCTTCCCCCGAAATTCAGTATCAGCCAGACCCCAACCAAGCAGCAACAGCCTGACATTACCAAGGTGGGCGAGAACCATTGTTACTGGCCCTCCCCAGCCTAAATGATGCCAGCCTGTTATCACCTAGGCCCAGGAGTGCAATTTTTGATGCTCTGGGTCTGTTGGTACCGGCTCTTCCCGGCACCCCTGTGGCAGTGGGTACCGAGGTAATAATTAGAGGTTAGCGTTAGCTGATTTTGGGGCTAACGTTAAGCCCTGGCATAGTGATGGTTTTCGTCTACAAGACGGCTTCTACTACGAAGCCTTAAAATCCAGTTATAAAAAACATAACACATTGAAAAAAAATGTTATTTAAAAAGAACACTCCCCCACAGCCCTCGTTAACCATTTTATTGAAATAAAAAATGCTGGTCATCGTCACAGTCCACCGAATCTGACGTAGTCCTCTGCATTCAGGTATCTGATATGAGAAGAAAAATGGGTTAGTACAATTTTTGGGGAGAGCACACATAATGCAGCTTGTTCATAAACAGTGAGCCTCCAATTGTTGCTAAACTACAACTCCCATCATGGGTGCTGTAGTTAAGCAACATCTGGAGTCTCCATGTTTGGGAACACACTGCCAGAAAGACAAAGCATAAATAAGAAAGGCAAAATGCATAATGAGAACAGAGTCAGGCCTGGACTGTGTAGCTCGATCTGTCCCTCTGCCCTTGGACTACTACTCCCATTATGGGACAGAGTCTGTCCCATGATGGGAGTAGTTGTAGTACTGCAGCGCTGAGGGATGGCACTTACACATTCCCTGGCTGCGGGACTTTTAGGACTACTACTCCCATCATTGACAGACTCCGTCCATGATGGGAGTTACAGTCCAGGGGCTGAGGGGCAGATTGCACCAGGTCATTCTCCAGAGAGTTGCTGCGATCTGCATTTATTAACTGTAAAAGCTGGCGGAATATGCGGCTACACTGCGCTGCCTGCCGACTCCTGTATACAGCTGTCATTTCATAATCCCCGCCCGGAAAACGGGAGCTCTGATTGGTGAATAGCTATTTACCAATCCGAGCTCCTGTCTCCCGGCGGCAGGGATTATGAATTATGAGAGATGTATACAGCAGCCAAGAGCCGGCAGGAAGCGTGGCGTAGCCGCATGTTCCGCCGGCTTTTACAGTTAATAAATGCAGATCGCAGCGGGTCTCTGGCATGGCTGGATCATCATTGGCGCTCATGGAGCGCCTGCTCCCGGCCCCGGGCCCGCAGGGGGCCCCCCGTCACATTCAGGACATCCCTGTGTCCTGAAAAATATTTTCAGGACACAAGGATGTCCCGGGGGTTACCTCTCTGCAGCAGCCCCCGCATAAACTTTAAAAATGCAGGGGCCGCCGGGAGATAGCACACGCAGGGATGTCACTGACGTCCCGTGCGTGCACCCATTAGAGAAAAGCAGAGTGGAGCAGAGAGGAGGATGCGCGCGCATGGTAAGTGACCAGCGGCACGTCATCTTCAGTGTTCCGACCTCCGCTCCTACGGTCCCGGGACCTACTGCTATGGCCCGTAGGCCATAGCAGTAGATCGTGACCCCGGCTGAAGGCTGTATGTCTGTTGTGGAACTGTACTGCACCTAATGTGGGGGAACTATACTGTACCTAAAGTGGGGGAACTGTACTGCACCTAATGTGGGGGGAACTATACTGTACCTAATGTGGGGGAACTATACTGCACCTAATGTGAGGAGCTATACTGTACCTAATGTGGGGGAACTGTACTGCACCTAATGTGGGGGGAACTATACTGTACCTAATGTGGGGGAGCTATACTGCACCTAATGTGGGGGAACTATACTGCACCTAATGTGGGGGGAACTATACTGCACCTAATGTAGGGGAATTATACTGTACCTAATGGGGGGGGACTATACTGTACCTAATGTGAGGAACTGTACTGTACCTAATGTAGGGAACTGTACTGTACCTAATGTGAGGAACTGTACCTAATGTGGGGGGAACTATACTGTACCTAATGTGGGGGAACTGTACCTAATGTGGGGGAACTGTACCTAATGTGGGGGGAACTATACTGTACCTAATGTGGGGGAACTGTACTGCACCTAATGTGGGGGAACTGTACTGCACCTAATGTGGGGGAACTGTACTGCACCTAATGTGGGGGAACTGTACTGCACCTAATGTGGGGGAACTATACTGCCAACCTAATGTGGGGGAACTGTACTGCCAACCTAATGTGCGGGGAACTGTACTGCCAACCTAATGTGCGGGGAACTATACTGCCAACCTAATGTGCGGGGAACTGTACTGCCAACCTAATGTGCGGGGAACTGTACTGCCAACCTAATGTGGGGGGAACTGTACTGCCAACCTAATCTGCGGGGAACTGTACTGTTAACCTAATGTGCGGGGACTGTACTGCCAACCTAATGTGCGGGGACTATACTGCCAACCTAATGTGCAGTCTAGAGAGAGGCAGGAAGGCGCCTCATGTGCGGGATCAGCAGGTCTTGTTAGTGGGGGAAGGGGAAGGAAATTCCCAAGCCGCTTACCAGAGTTGGTTGTGCGCCCACACACAACAAGGTAAAGCATAGAATGAATATATGTGTTGGTCCACTGCAGCCCTCCTGGGTGGAAGTAGAATCAAAACAGAATGACCGTAAGTTCAGGAGTTAGTCCGGCGCAAAGAGGAACCATCAGGGAGCCAGATAAAATCAATGGATTTATTAGATGCAATGCGTTTCGCTGCACATGCGCAGCTTCATCAAGCCAAACCTAATGTGCGGGGAACTGTACTGCCAACCTAATGTGCGGGGACTGTACTGCCAACCTAATTTGGGGGAACTATACTGCCAACCTAATGTGCGGGGAACTGTACTGCCAACCTAATGTGCGGGGAACTCTACTGCCAACCTAATGTGCGGGGAACTCTACTGCCAACCTAATGTGTGGGGAACTGTACTGCCAACCTAATGTGTGGGGAACTGTACTGCCAACCTAATGTGTGGGGAACTGTACTGCCAACCTAATGTGTGGGGCCTGTACTACTGTACTGCCAACCTAATGTGCGGGGACTGTACTGCCAACCTAATGTGGGGGAACTGTTGGGGGGGGGGCATCATAATGAAATGCTCCATCTTCCAGGCAGCCTTAATCTGACCCTGGTCTCTGGAGAATGACCTGGTACAATCTGCCCCTCAGCCCCTGGACTAGAACTCCCATAATGAACGGAGTCTGTCCCATTATGGGAGTAGTTGTCCCAGAAACCCGGAAACCCGGTCCCCAGTCCCAGAAACCCGGAAGTTTCTGAAACTGGAGACGCAGTTCCCACATAGAATACGAGTGTTGCAGGGAGATCACGGGGGGTCCCAGTAGCGGGCCCCCCGCGATCAGACATCTTATCCCTATCCTTTGGATAGGGGATAAAATGTTTTTGCCCAGAATACCCCTTTAAGTTAACAAGCCGGCGGCACATGCGGCTACACTGCGCTGCCCG
The DNA here is from genome assembly GCF_029499605.1 of Hyla sarda. Classification (NCBI taxonomy): domain Eukaryota; kingdom Metazoa; phylum Chordata; class Amphibia; order Anura; family Hylidae; genus Hyla; species Hyla sarda. The sequence goes on from NC_079191.1 coordinate 281,648,129, forward strand.
CCAGCTCCAGGCTCCTATATACAACGCTCATAATTAATAATTGCCGCCGGGAGACAGGAGCTCTGATTGCTGGCGGGCAGTGCAGTGTAGCCGCATGTGCCACTGGCTTTTACAGTTAAAGGGGTATTCCAGGCAAAAACTTTTTTTTTATATCAACTGGCTCTGGAAAGTTAAACAGATTTGTAAATGACTTCTATTAAAAAATCTTAATCCTTCCAATAGTTATTAGCTTCTGAAGTTGAGTTGATGTTATCTGTCTAACTGCTTTCTGATGACTCACGTCCCGGGAGATGTCCAGCTCCTATGGGGATATTTTTCCATCATGCAAGGGATATTCTCCCATCATGCACAGCTCCCGGGACGTGACATCATCATTGAGCAGTTAAGACAGAAAACTTCAGAAGCTAATAACTATTGGAAGGAATAGGATTTTTTAATAGAAGTAATTTACAAATCTGTTTAACTTTCCGGAGCCAGTTGATATATAAAAAAAAAAGTTTTTGCCTGGAATACCCCTTTAATAAATGCGGATCGCAGCGGGTCTCTGCAGAATGACCCGGTGCGATCTGCACCTCAGCCCCTGAACTACAACTCCCATCATGGGCAGAGTCTGTCCATGATGTGAGTAGTAGTCCTAACTGACTCCAAATAGTTAATATAATTCTCAGATGCTTTAGAACGCTTTGGTACGTGTCCTCCGAGGTGGTGTATATTTGCGCAAGAAAAATGCATTTGCGAATTTTTTTGCGTTTAAACTCGCAGTTTATAAACTTGATTCTACAGTAGAAAGTGCTCTATGGTAAACTTAACCGTAGACATGGCTATAAATAATTCTATGACATTTTGTGTCAAAAAAAAGACGCACAAAAACTTTTGCGCAAATTTTTGCGCTAAAAAATACAGTAAAGGTACAAGAAGAGAAGTGGGCGGCAACTCACTTAAATCCACGGCTTCTTTATTAGCTGATATGGTGCAAGTTCACTGGTACGACTGGTTAGAGCGACGTTTCACATTACATGCTTCTTCCGGCTCACTAGTTAAAAAATACAGTAGACAAAAAAAAGCTCTATATGCAATGATAAATTCCCCCCATAGAATATATGATAACACACATAATTGCGAATCACATCCCGGCTGGGGACATTATCGCAGCGCACCCGGTCAGCGGGTCTGACCGGGGCACTGCGAACAGGAGAACGCCGTGAGCGCTGCGGGGAGGAGCGGGGACCCGGAGGGCTCGGCGTAACAATCCTCTTGGCACTCTCCCATGGGGATATGTCAGAAACCAAATCGGACAATGGAAATAATAAATAAAAAATGGTATTTAATAAAAGCGCTGTGGTCTACGTGTTTCAAGGGGTGGGACCCCCTCTTCGTAAGGTCCTCTGATTGGTACAGCATGAACTGGGTCATATATAACAAACATAAAATAGGAGATATATATTCAGACAATATCACTCGGACAGCACTGCCCCGAGTGATTTAACTATCATTACATTGTGAATAGTGATTCCATTTGGGGTTTTATTTATATGTACGAATTGTATGATATTGTCTGGATAAACAGTCATGTCTGTAAATGTTGGCACCCTGAAATTTTTCAAGAAAATGAAGTATTTCTTACAGAAAAGGATTGCAGTAACACATGTTTTGCTATACACATGTTTATTCCCTTTGTGTGTGTTGGAATTAAACCAAAAAAGGGAGGGAAAAAAAGCAAATTTGACATAGTGTCACACCAAACTCCAAAAATGTGCTGGACAAAATTATTGGCACCCTTTCAGAATTGTGGAAAAATAAGATTGTTTCAAGCATGTGATGCTCCTTTAAACTCACCTAGGCCAAGTTACAGGTGTGGGCAATATAAAAATCACACCTGAAAACAGATACAAAGGAGAGAAGTTCACTTAGTCTCTGCATTGTTTGTCTGTGTGTGCCACACTAAGCATGGACAACAGACAGAGGAGAAGAGAACTATCTGAGGACTTGAGAACCACAATTGTGGAAAAATATCAACAATCTCAAGGTCCATCTCCAGAGATCTAGATTTTGCTTTGTGTCATACTTATTGTGGGCCCCAAAAATGAATCACTATGTTTCATAGCATAATAGCATGATGTCGGCCATTTTGTTGTATGTTCTAAATAGACCACAGTGTATTCTAAAGTTCTCCTATTCAAGTGCCAGTCTGGAAGTAGAATACTTTCGAAACGCGTCGGAATTGTGTCCTCCTCTGCTATCTGTAGTGACGTCACTGGCAGAGACCACGGATTCACCGGAATCCACTGGAATCCAGCAGGAAAGATAATGGTAGAGATGCCACCGACCAGGGCTCTCTCCCGTTCTTTCCCAGTATCCTCGTATCACATCCTGCAACCTGCTATTTCATCTCAAGAAAATCGAAGAAAATACAGAAGGAAATCAGAGCATCAGAATTACGAAGGAGTGAGGTACTACTATCATCAGAGTACCATTGCAGTAACATCGGCTGTACCCGAGCCATTGTTTATTTAGTGAATATTGAATATTCCCTTGTGACCCTTATTTAGAAATGTATACCCAGCGTCTCCTTTGGGGATATACTAAATGCACCTGTCACTTTGCTTTGTCTACAACACATTGCACTTTACTCAGTTTACCCTTGGTGACCATCGGATGCATACACCGTGCTCAGGACAGGTACTTTACAGTACATTGCATTGATCCTGAACTGCAGCTCGTTGCACCTTATCACCAGCCCGCTACATCTGCAAGTCAAACACACTATCTTCCTACTTGACACAAGGTAAATTAGCTTAAATATATACTTCTAATAACCTCTATGCAACAGCTGTAGCAATACTATATACTTATACATCTTTTTATTTTTCAGCTGTTACATAAGTTGAACATCTATCAACATTTTTTTTCATTAGCCTGTCTGTTCATATCCTGTAAATAAATAACAGGTATTTTTTTCTACTAGAAGTGTTTACGTGTACATTTAATTCATTCCAGCATTAATATTCACCCATTTAGCCCCCTTTTTAGCACTGATATTTATATATATTTTTACATAGAAACCATGTTTTGATTACTTATGTGTCACACCTATTAATATAGTGCTCCATACATCAAGTGTTGAATGTCGGTTTGAAACCAACATCGGACAGTTTACCCTTAATAGTAATAATCCTAATTGCTTATGCAATAGCACCCCCTATCTTATGGGTAGTTGACATTACACCAACAGGATAGGCATTATGGGTCATATTCTCAATGCATTCTGGGTATTATAGTGATGTCATAGTCATTAACATATGTACACGCCCAACCTACATTCATTGGGGAATTCCAATTTAGTAGGGTGTATCTAACTAATTAAAAAATCCGGTAAACCAGGTGTTAGGGGCTGTAGAGAACACACAAACACACAGGAAAGAGGTCCAACAAGGTGGAAAAGCCATGTGAGATCCCAGCAAGTCGGACTGATCACACAGAACCAGACCAATGGCTATCCATGATGATGAGATGGACCGTTCAGTGTTCCTAAGAGCAGAAGCGAGGTTCTTACATAGACTTGGTAAGAGACACAAAAAGGGTATTCCATTTAATTAAGACCAATTTGGATAATGTGGATGGAATTATACCATTTAGATTGGCAAATAAATTAAATAAATAAAATTAATTATCTCCATATTGAGATTATAGTTTTAGGATATTGTGAGACTTCATTCTACCCGCAGAAGAATCAAGACTCAATCAAAGCATTAAATAATTGCTTATACATATTGATAGAATTCCTACTTGCCAAACTAAGTGTTCGAAGTATATTTCCCACACAGGAAACTTGTTTCAAGTTCTTCATTCTAAAATATAGTCTAGCGAGATCATAAAACTCTGCTGTTTGTCTTAATATCTTGCCTAGATCATGTATAGAAAATCGTCCAGAATGGGGCAGAAGTATATTCAATTTCTTTCACGTTTATATCCTTAGATGGATTTGCCCATTCTTGGAATCATGTGATATGTAGTTGGTTAGAAGGGGGCGGGGATTGTATTTAGCATTCCATATTGATAGGTCTATAATTTGATAAAGCCCATCTTGATATCATGAATTTCCTCTGGATAGTGATATGTAACCTTTTTATTGTATGATATCCTAAGCTAGTAGCTTTTGTTTTATAGTAACAAGTTACTCACTACTCACATGTATTGTTCTACTATATGTAGTCAATTAACAAGCTTTTACCGCACGACATTTGTCAACAGTGCGCAACATTATCAAGTAGTCCGCAACCCATGGAACTGTAACTAATCTCCCTGGGCATGAACGGAAGAGGAAAATTGATGAAAGGTGTCAACGCAGGATAGTCCGGATGGTGGATAAGCAGCCCCAAACAAGTTCCAAAGGTATTCAAGCTGTCCTGCAGGCTCAGGGAGCATCAGTGTCAGCACAAACTATCTGTCTACATTTAAATGAAATGAATTGCTATGGCAGGAGACCCAGGAGGACCCCACTGCTGACACAGAGACTACATTTTGCCAAAATAAACTTGAGTAAGCCAAAATCCTTCTGGGAAAACGTATTGTGGACAGATGAGACCAAGATAGAGCTTTTTGGTAAAGTACATCATTCTACTGTTTACCAAAAACGGAAGGTACACAGTACCTAAAGTGAAATATGGTGCAGGTTCAATGATGTTTTGCTACCTCTGGCACTGGGTGCCTTTAATGTGTGCAGGGCATCATGAAATCTGAGGATTACCAATGGATTTTGGGTTGCACTGTACAGCCCAGTGTCAGAGAGCTGGGTTTGTGTCCGAGATCTTGGGTTTCCAGCAAGACAATGACCCCAAACATATGTCAAAAAGCACCCAGAAATGGATGGCAACAAAGTGCTGGAGAGTTCTGAAGTGGCCAGCAATCAGTCCAGATTTCAAGGGTGCCAACATTTACGGCCATGACTGTATATCTCCTATTTTATGTTTGTTATGACCCGGTACATTTTTGCGGGTTTTATCTTTATAAATAGTCCACAGCGCTTTAATTAAATACTTCTTTCATTTATTATTTCCATAGTCCAATTCGGTTTGTGACATATCCCCACGGCAGAGCACCAAGAGGATCATAGTATTCTCCTGCTTTTTCAACTTTTCACAAGCTATTCCAGACCGTACAGAGGGATTCCACGGAAGGGTTTGATCCAGCACCCCGGCTACTCACCCAGAGATTGGGTATTCAAGCTCCAAAAGATGTTGTGCTCTTAGAATAACACCATCAGGTCAGCACAACCATATTGTTGCTATTGGTAACTCCCTACATATCAGAGTAACATCACGTAGATTGTGCTCTTGTCTGTTTTTTTTTCCATATATTAATGTTAAACCTGTTGGGGACAGAGGGTGTACAGGTACGCCCTCACATCCTGATACTTAAATAGGCACTGTCAGATATAAAAACTTTTGATATGTTGTAAAGCATGCAAAACCAATAGGTTTTGCAATTGCTTTCATTAGAAATTTTTCAGTATTTCATACTGAAAAGCCAGTCAAAGAACTGCCCCCCCTTGCCTCCTGGAATACATTCAGTGCTTCTGTGAATACTACTTCGTCCTGGACACCAGGACGTTTTGGAGGCGGGAGGGGCTGTAGACACTGCAGAGACTCATGTGAAGAGAAGGGGAGGGGGAGGGGCAGGAAGACTGCTGCCAGCTCTCACACAGCAGACATCAATGAGAGAGGCAGAAACATGCATTGCAGATGAAAAAGTAAGTGTCCCTGCATGTATGTGTGTGGATATATATGTATGTGTGTATATCAGTGTGTCTATCTAATGTGTATGTGTAAGAATATATGAAGTGTGTGTGTGTGTGTGTGTGTGTGTGTGTAATAAAGGGGGGCTACAATCCTATACTCCAGCTGTTTCAAAACTAAAACTCTCAGCATGCCTGCACAACCAAATGATGTGTGGGCATGCTGGGAGCTGTAGTTTTGCAACAGCTGGAGGCCCCCTGGTTGGGAAGCACTGGACTGAGGAGGGAGAGTGGTTATCACAGTGAGGGACCCGCCCCCCTGCTTCTGGTGGACAAAATTAAGGTATTTCAGAAATAAAGCTAATTCTGAGAGAACTGTAGTTCACAGACACATACAAAGTACATGATCAGGATGAGATACTGAGCAACATATAACAGTTTTTTTGTGTGAAGTAACGGGTACGCTTTAAGGACAGAGGGTGTACCTGTATGCCCTCCGTATTGTGGATCACCACTGCTCTCCGGGTGGTGATCGGACTGGGATGACTGCTGATATCTATCAGCAGGCATCCCGTGGCAATGCCTGGGGGGGGGGGGGGTCCTGAGACATCTGGAGGGCCACAGTTTGGAGACCACTGTGTAGTGCAAAACTACAACTTTCAGCATGCACTGACTGTCTGGGCATGATGTGAATTGTAGTTTTGCAACATCTGTGTGACACAGTTTGGAGACCACTATACGGTGGTCTACCAACTGTAGTCCTCCAGATGTTGCAAAACTACTATTCCCAGCATGCCCAGACAGTCAGGGATGCTGGGCGGTGTAGTTCTGCAATATCTGGCCCTTCAGATGTTGCAGAACTACAACTCCCAGCATGCCTGGACAGTCTTGGCATGCTTGAAGTTGTAGTTTTGCAACATCTGGAGGGCCACTACTTAGAGGTCTCCAAACTATTCTTCCCCAGTTGTTGCATAACTACAACTCCTAGCATGCCTTTTGGCTGTCAGAGCATGTTGGGAGTTGTAGTTTTGCAACAGCTGTAGGCACACTGGTTGGAATCACTGAGCCAGAGTCTGTTTCCTAACTCAGTGGTTCCCCACCAGTGTGCCTACAGCTGTTGCAAAACTACAACCCCCAGCATGTATGGTCTATCAGTGCATTCTGCGAGTTGTTGTTTTGCAACAGCTGATGGTTTGGGTACAGCTGAAGGTTTGGGTACAGGGTACATTCACAAAGGCGGGGGTTTACAGTGGGTTTCCTTCTACAAGTTTGAGCTGCAGCAAATTTTCTGCACGCAGCTCAAACTCCCAGCGGAAAACTCACTGTGAACCCCCGCCACTGCGAATGGACCCTAAAAACACTACACTTCACTACACCAACACAACATAAAAACACTACATACACACCCTTACACGCCCCCCCCTCCCCCAATAAAAATGAAAAACGTCTCATATGGCAGCGTTTCCCAAACTGAGCCTCCATCTGTTGCAAAACAACAACTCCCAGCCATTGACTGTCCTGGCAGGCTGGAAGTTTTGCAATAGCTGGAGGCACCCTGTTTGGGAAACACTGCCGTAGGGTTTTGGTGGAGAAAAGCGCCATCCTTGTATCCTCTATTGCAAATTCCTGATTTAGGCCTCAAGTGCGCATGGCACCTCAGAGCCCTGTCGTATTTCAAGGCAACAGTTTATTGCCACATATGGGATATTTCCGTAAATAAAATTTTTAGCACTAACATGCTGGTGTTGCCCCATACTTTTCATTTTCACAAGAGGTAAAAGGAGAAAAAGACCCCCAAAATTTGTAATGCAATTTCTTCTGAGTACGGAAATAGCCCATATGTGGACATAAAATGCTCTGCGGACGCACAACAGGGCTAAGGAGTGAGAGAGGGCCATGTTCATTTGAGGCCTAAATTGGTGATACCAAAAAAAAAAAATACCCACATATGACCCCATTTTGAAAACTACTCCCCTCAAGGAACGTAATAGATGGTATAGTGAGCCTTAAAACCCCACAGGTCTTTGACGAATTTTCGTTAAAGTTGGACGTGAAAATAAAAAAAAATATTTTTTTTTTCCCGAAATGCTGGTGTTACCCCTAATTTTTCATTTTCACAAGGGGTAATAGAAAAAAAGCCTCTCAAAATTTGTAACACCATTTCTTCTGAGTAAGGAAATACACCATATGTGGATGTAAAGGGCTCTGTGGGTGCACTACAGGGCTCAGAAGAGAAGGAGCGCCATTGGGCTTTTGGAGAGAGAATTAGGCTGTAAGTGAAGGCCATGTGCATTTACAAAGTCCCCATGGTGCCAGAACAGTGGACCCTCCACATGTGACCCCATTTTGGAAACTACAACCCTCACGGAATGTAACAAGGGGTACATTGTGCATTTAGACCCTACAGGTGTCTGACAGATTTTTTGAACAGTCATCCATAAAAATGAAAAATTTTATTTTTCATTTGCACAGCCCACTGTTCCAAGGATCTGTCAATCGCCAGTGGGGTGTTAATGCTCACTGCACCCCTTATTATATTCCGTGAGAGGTGCAATTTCCAAAATGGGGTCACATTTGGGGGAGTCCACTGTTATGGCTCCATGGGGGCTTTGTAAACACACATGGCCCCCCGACTTCCATTCCAACCAAATTCTCTCTCCAAAAGCCCAATAGTGCTGCTTCTCTTCGTTGTAGTTCACCCGCAGAGCACTTTATATACATGTATGAGGTATTCCCATACTCAGATGAAATGGGGTTACACATTTTTGGGGGCTTTTTCTCCTATTACCCCTTGTGAAAATGAAAATTTGAGATAACACCAGCATTTTATTGAAAAACCTGTAGGTTGTTACAGCTAACTTTACCCCTTGTTATGTTCCTTGAGGGGTGTCATTTGCAAAATAGTGTGCCATGTGTTTTAGTTTTTTACTGTTCTGGCATCATGAGGGCTTCCTAAATGTGATATTGCCCCACAAAAACCATTTAAGCAATATTCGCTCTCCAAAAGCCCAATGCCAGTCCTTCCTTACTCAAGAGAAATGGGGTTACAAATTTTGGGGGGCATTTTCTCCTATTACTCCTTGTGAAAAAGAAGAGTTTGGGGTAACACCAGCATTTCAATGTTAAAAATCAAATTTTTCATTTTCACATCCCATTTTAACGAAAGTTCGTCAATCACCTGTGGGGTATAAAGACTCAATTTACCCCTTGTTACGTTCCTTGAGGGGTGTAGTTTCCAAAATAGTGTGCCATGTGTTTTTTTACTGTTCTGGCATCATGGCAGCTTTCTAAATGCAACATGCCTCCCAAAAACCATTTCAGCAAAATTCGTTCCCCAAAATGCTATTGTCGTTCCTCCCCTTCTGAGCCCTCTAGTGCACCCACAGAGCACTTTACATCCACATATGAGGTATTTCCTTACTGGAGAGAAAATTAATTACATGTTTTGGGGGGCCTTTTTACCTTTTACGCCCTTGTAAAAATGAAGAAAAAAAATAGGGCTACAATAACATGTTAGTGTAAAAAATGGAGATTTTGATTTCTCTCCTCTATTTTGCTGCTATTCCTGTGAAACACCTAAAGGGTTAACAGACTTTTTGAATGTCATTTTGAATACTTTTAGGGGTGCAGTTTTCATAATGGGGTCTATTATAGGGGATTTCCAACATAAAGACACTCAAATTCACTTCAAAACTTAACTGGTCCCTGACAAATTCCGATTTTGAAATTTTGGAGAAAATTTTGAAAATTGCTGCTATACTTTGAAGCACTCTGATGTCTTCAAAAAGTTAAAACAAGTCAACTTTATGATGCCAACATAAAGTTATCATATTGTATATGTGAATCAATATGTAATATATTTGACGTGTCCCTTTTCCTTACAAGCAAAGTATGTGCTTCAAAGTAAGAAAAATGCTAAATGTTCAAATTTTTTCTGAAATTTTAGAATTTTTCATCAAGAAATGATGCAAGTATCAACAAAAATTTACCACTAACATAAAGTAGAACATGTCACGAAAAAAAACTCTCTGAATCAAATTTATAAGTAAAAGCATCCCAGAGTTATTAATACATAAAGTGATAGAGGTCAGCATCATAATGGGCTCTATCCCCAAGGGGTTAAAAACATGATGTAAATAGTTATATTTAATGCTGTAGCTAAACATCATAAACACTCATAAAACATCAAGGGGAACAGTGAGCTTTAACACCCCACAGGTGTTTGCCGACTTTTCGTTAAAGTCGGATGTGTAAATGGATTCAGCAATGCGCGGCGGGGACTAAGATTCCCACGGGCATACAGGTACGCCCGGGGTCCTTAAGTACCAAGGAGCCAAGGCATAACCATATGCCCTGGGTCCTTAAGGAGTTAAAGGGGTACTCCCATGGGAACATTTTTTTTTTTTTTTTAAATCAACTGGTGCAGAAAGTTAAACAGATTTGTAATTTACTTCTATTAAAAAATCTTAATCCTTCATGTACTTTGTAGGGGCTGTATACTACAGAGGAAATGCTTATCTTTTTGGATTTCTTTTCTGTCACAATCACAGTGCTCTCTGCTGATCTCTGCTGTCCATTTTAGGAACTTTCCATAGGAGCATATGTTTGCTATGGGGATTTTCTCCAGCTCTGGACAATTTCTAAAATGGAAAGCAGAGGTCAGCTGAGAGCACTGTGTTTGTGACAAGAGAAATCCAAAAAGAAAAGCATTTCCTCTGTAGTATGCGGCCCATAAGAAGTACTGGAAGGATTAAGTTTCTTTTATAGAAGTAATTCACAAATCTGTTTAACTTTCTGGCACCAGTTGATTTAAAAATAAAGTTTTCCACGGGAGTACCCCTTTAAAGAGAATGGGCTGGAATGGTGATGGAAGGATGATGAACAAAACAAAAAAAAAAAAAACAAGAACCTCTTTATAGGGGTTATTCAGAAATAGAAAAACAGAGCTCCTTTCTTTCAAAAAACACTTCCTGTTTTTCTCCAGGTTGGATGTGTTTCTGTAGCTCAGTTCAACTGAAGTGAATGGAGCCAAGTTGTGAACCGCACCAAACCTGGAGACAGACATGGAGCTGTTTTTGAAAGAAATTAGCTGTATTTTTCTATTCCTGGATAACCCCTTTAAATATTAGGCATGCATTGTCTGTCTATCATTGTGCAGATGATACCATCAATGTGTGCACTTTTTCTTGGATTTAATAGACAACATTTTATAAAAAGTTTACCCCCCACCCTCTCACTCACTGCTATTTTACTTGCCACTTCAGTCAAAAAAATATATAATGTTGTCATCTTCAGTGTACGGAACATTGCAGACTAAAACCTACTCCAACCATTGTCCCTACTTACTTGGACAATCCACAATAAATGGGGGCCCCAACTGGGCCTGCTACGTGAATGGGGCGTCAGAGAAGACAGACAGGCCAGATCAGTAACAAACAGGCAGATAGTGTATAAAATCAGTAGACAAGGGGTAAACAGTTAGGAGGTGAGCGGAGGGTCTATTACCTACCTCCGGCGCATCCAAGTGGCGATGGATTGCTCCAAGCCTGAGATCCAGGCATGAGCAATTGACCGCCGATAACACTGATCAATGCAATGCTATGGCTTTGCATTGAACAGTGCTGGCAATCAATGGGGGCTATAACACTGCAAAAAAAGAGTTAATAAATGTAATTTAACCCCTTCCCTAATAAAAGTTCAAATCCCTTTTCCCATTTAAAAAAAACCATGTAAATAAAAATATAAACATACGTTGTATCCCCGCTTGCGTAAATGTCCGAACTATAAAAATATATAATTAAACACATGGTCAATGGCGTACATGCAAAAAAAAATTCCAAAGTCCAAAAAAGCGTATTTTTGGTCACTTCTTATACCATATAAAAATGAATAAACAGCGATCAAAAAGTCAGATCAAAACAAAAATGGTACCAATAAAAACTTCAGATCGCGGTGCCAAAAATTAGCCCTCATACTGCCCCATACGCAGAAAAATAAAAAGTTATAAGTCAGAAGCTGACAATTTTAAATGTATAAATTCTCCTGCATGTAGTTATGATTACATTTTTCAGAAGTAATACCAAATCAAACCTATATAAGTAGAGTATCATTTTAATCCTATGGACCTACAGAATAAAGATCAGGTGCCATTTTTACCGAAAAATGTATTGCATAGAAACGGAAGCCCCCAAAACTTACAAAATGGCGTTTTTTCTTCAATTTTGTTGCACGTTGATTTTTTTTTGTTTCGCCATAAATTTTTGGACAAAATGACTGATGTAATTACAAAGTAGAATTGGTGGCGCAGAAAATAAGCCATCATTTGGGTCTGTAGGTGCAAAATTGAAAGGGTTATGATTTTTAAAAAGGTGAGGAGTGAAAAACGACAGTGCAAAAACGGAAAAACCCTGAGTCCCCAAGGGGTTAAGGAAGCCAAAGGGCTTACCTTTTTTTTGATCCCTGTAATGGCTCTGCAATTGATAGAGTCTGCCTGGAGCTATCAATCAAGTGCAGAGCACATAGATCTATACAGTTCAATAGAAACAGAAATGTAATGATTCCTCATGAAAGTCCCCATAGCGGACCAGTAAAGTGTAAATAAAGATTTACCACACATAATTTTACCTTTTTCATATTAGAAGTGTAAAAAAATCACCCCCTTTTCCCATTATCCATGTAAAGAAATATGTAAACATAGGTAAAATAAGCATATTTGGAAACGCCGCATGCAGAATCATCCAAACTATTAAAATATGACATTATTTATTCCATATGTTTTTTTTGTCATTACAACATATCCAAGAATTTTTTTTTATTAAAAGTGATGAAAAAGTCTACTCTATACCAAGATGATACCCAATAGAAACTACAGATCACAGCACAAAAAATAAGCCATCATACAGCCCTGTATATGGAAAACTAAAAAGTTATAGGGGGTCAGAAATGGCAATTTGAGGGAAAAAAAGTTTATAATTTTTTTAAAGTAGTGAAACATGACAAACTATGCAAATTGGAAATCTCAATTGCGCCGAGGTAAAGGATCAAGATTAGACACGTTAGATTGACTGCATGTTTAACAACATAAATTTTTTTTTTTTGTGTCGGAGCATACAGAATTTTACATGAGTACACTCCTCACATTTTTGTAAATATTTTATTATATCTTTTCATGCAACAACACTTAAAAAATGAGACTTTGCTGCAATGTAATGTAGTGAGTGAACAGCTTGTATACCAGTGTTCAATTTTTCTGTCCCTTCTTCAATAAAACTCAACATTCAGCCATTAATGTCTATGCCTTGGCAACAAAAGATTGTACCCCTAAGTTTGGCCCAAAGTGTCAATATGTTGTGTATCCACCATTATTTTCCAACACTGTCTTATGCCTCTTGGGCATGGAGTTCACTTTATCATAGAAAAGCAACTGGTTCAAAAAATTGGAATATATACTGTAAAATGTAAAGTATCTGGAAACAATTATCTCCAGATGGACATTATTATGCTGTTGTATCAGGTAATTAGAGCATTAACATTCCGTATAAATAATGGAAATGCCACAAGTGGAAAGATCCAATAGCAGTACATATTTTTGTGTTCAAAATTTATCAGGGTTTTTGGTTAAGAAATTGAGACAGTAAAAGAGGCATACAGAGAGTGTTTTTTTTTGTTTTTTTTTTGTTTAGTTTTTTATTAAACATAATTGACCCATCAGTCTTTCTGAAAACGAAATAATACAAAAATAGAAAATGTCTGACATATAGGATTTGTATGGCTAAATACTATCACCAACGCCTTTCCTCTATTTTTCCTGCCATAAATTTCACACTTGCCCAGGTAAACCGAGCTTAAAGGTGGCTATATACTTTCAAAAACTTTTGGCCAAATGTTCACTCAACAGACAGTTCTCTCTCCCAACCTACCCATACACAGGAACGTTCATGTTTCCTCTATGGGAGGGGAAGAGTGAGTGACAGCTTTGGCGCCAGATTACCCATAGGTTCATATAGTAGATAAGATTTTCAAGCTCTACAGGCCATGAGGACAGCGCTATTGTTTTCAACCCTGGACGAGAATTACCTGACTACCTAGATACTAGGATGGGGGGTCACATAGCCACTCTTATTGCTACTTGGTTGAAGCCCCTTACCTTGTTGCTCAATGCATAATTATTATTTAATTCTAAAGTTTATTTCTGCTATTTATTTTGGGTTATTATTAGAAGTTATGCCTGATTATAATTTTTAGAATTGTTGGTACTTGGGAAAAACTATACTTTACAAACATTACTTATTTGTAAGTTATTTTTTACTCCTGATATGTGATAAAAACTGTTAAGAGTAAGTAAGAATTGTTTTTCTCAACAGTTGTACACTGCAATACAGAGCTGTAATTCAGCTTACACTGTTGCAGTTTAAGCATCACATGTGAGACGAGAACAGTTGGCCTGAAAAAATCCCTGCCTTTGCAGTTACGAAGAATTGACCTTTTGTAAAACAGATTCCTATAGATAAAAAGGACAGTTGGTACTTTATTCAAATGACTTGAAACAACTTTGGATTAAAAAAAAGCCAAATGATATTGGAATAAATAGTACATTCAGGACGTGATTAAATTCTCTGTCTCCAAAATGTAACCCTTTTATAATGTAAAGCAGCTTTACTAAGGAAAACAAAGATATGTTAGTGTTCTCAAAGCTAGTCAAATCTTACATATCAAAATATTTTACAAACTGGGAATTGACTACCAGTAGGATAAAAAGGGTAAGACTGAGATTCCTTAAACTCACTTAAGGAAATTGTCCTGGAAGCAAACCATCAGCTATACAGAATACTTACAAATCGACTTGTCATTGGATTGTAATCTTTATTAATGTAAATACTGGACACTTTATCACTAAGAAAAAAATATCATTTGCAAACAGACCTTAGGGTCCTATTATATGGGAAGTGTAATGCTGGCAGTTGATAGCCACCAGCGAGTACCACGTCCTGCTGCCTACCTGGGCCAAACTACTCACATGGCTCCTCTTTGCTGCAAGATTTGGACTGTTCCCTCTGCACTGTTTCAGGTGGCGACAGTGTCTTGTGCATCCAGTAAGGGTCACACAAAGTCTGCCTCCTTAAGGGTCTCCCTCCGATCCCTGACTGGCATCACCTATTTAAGGGTGCCCTCCTTTTCTAGCCTGAGCAATATTGTATTGTTCTGCAAATGAAGGGGTCATCCGTTGTGTTCCTGTGCACCAGTTTCCTTCTTGTCCACCTTCTGTTCCTGACTTCATCTATAACTCATCCCTCTGCACCTGTTTAGCTCTCTGCCAGAAAGCTTTTTCAACCCAGCTGCACCTGTGCTTCTTAGCTTTGCTGTTTTAACAGCACCAGCTCTGCTAAGCACCTGACCTGACCTGCTGTGTATGACTGGGATCTCCTATCTCCAGCGTCAGCTTACTCTCACCTGCCTGTGTCCCTGATGATTGGCTCCAGGATGTTATGGTCTGCTCGGCCAACTGGCACTTATCGGGACCACTCTAGTGGAAGCGACCTGGTGTCTCCCCTATAGTAAAGACCAGCTTCCGCATTCTGGAGTGGGATAAGGAGTGAAAAACAGGGGAACACTTAGACTATGCTCCCAAGTTTTGCCCTACGCCAAACCAGTAAGTGGCACAGCTGGTCAACAACAGTTGGGGCATTACAGGAAGATTATTAGCAGTACAGGTTAAAATTCACCCTGTGTATAATGCCCAGTGATTAGTCAACATACAATGAAATGCTGGTTCATCGGCTGATCACATAGTTTAACCTAAGAAAAAATCCTCATTCATTGTCATGTCTAATTAGGGACATGCAGCCAACACATCTTAGAAATAAAAGGCTGCACAAATGATCCAGCGATTGTTCATGCAGCCCTCCCTGACCAATATTAGGCAGTAATTGGGCTCATTGAATTTATGCTAATCTAGAAAATTGTTGCTTCTGTTGTGCAGAGATTGTGCTGTGCAATGCAGCCATTAGTTACTATTGACTGGCACCAAATTCCTTTACAAATACAGTTGTCTTCTTCTGCACCTTTAGAGCACAGTATTCCCAGTAGCAGAACTGGCGGGTCAGTTCAACTTTGGCACAATACACTGCAAACGATGTAATCCACAGCAATATAACTTAGAGTGATAGTGTAGTAAATTATATGGTATGGTAGGATCGACAGTTCCTCTAGGTGTTTGGCAGGGGAGCAAAACACATCAGAGGCATTAGTGAATCCTTAACATGGCTAAGGTATGTTTACAACTGCAGAGGTACATCCTAACAAGTTCTACACAGGTACAATAAAAATGATCACAGTAGAGATATACCAAGTGGCTGCACGTGATTTCTGCTGTGATTGTGCTTTTTCAAGAAACAACTTGTCTCTGGAGAGTTTGCTGCCCATAGGTATTTGACTGTTTACTTATTTTTTTTTAGTACTTTCCAAACCTATTCTCCACCCTCTATACAGATCGCTCATCCTGCTGTCTCTTTAACAGGACCATTGTGGTACGTCCCCCAACACTGTGCCTTCTGCTTTCCCTAGTGCCCTCATTACTATAAGTTACCCAGTAAAAAACAGTCCCAAATAGACAGTGAACCAGCTGATAATAATGCCTTTCACAAGTGCCCCCCCCCCCTTTGTTTCACACCCACACAGTAACCACGTCTACCTTTGTGTCTGCACTTAGTAATAGTGTCCTTCTTACAGTAATAGTGCCCCTTACTGCCCCTACACAGTAATATTGCTCCATTATGCATTCCTCACATTATTAGCACCCTCACACACACACTCAAGAAAGTGCCACCCTAGAACCTTAGCTAGTACCCTCCTCACAGTAATAGTACCCCTTTTTTTACCTCTTTTCTTACCTCTTTTTACACAGTAATAGGGCCCCTTTTTCTTCTCCTATCAGTGTCCCCTTAGTGCACCCACACACAAAAAATGCCAACTAGTGCCCTATCAACAAAGTGATAGAGCTGAAAAGAGCACAAGTGGCAGCTCTTACCATATAATCCTTGTCCTAGCTTACGGGGATTGGGACCACCATTTTAGTGGGACTGGGTCAATTGCTGTACGTTTTACAGGCATAAAAAGAAATTACATATTACTTCTTTTATATGTGTTCTGTAGATATTGTAAAGGGCTGCATTGTAAAGCTTAGGCTGACTCTACAGTGGGGCAAAAAAAGTATTTAGTCAGCCACCAATTGTGCAAGTTCTCCCACTTAAAAAGATGAGAGAGACCTGTAATCTTCATTATAGGTATACCTCAACTATGATAGACATAATGAGAAAAACAAATTCATAAAATCACATTGTCTGATTTTTAACCCCTTAAGGATCTATGGCGTACCGGTACATCATGAGTCCGCTCCCGTTCTATAACGCGTGGCCACGGCTGATCTCGGTGATGCGCGGTATTAACCCTTTAGACACGGCGTTCAAAGTTGAACGCCATGTCTAAAGTGAAAGTAAAACCATGCCGTTTAGCTCAGGGAGCTGTTCGGGATCACCGCGGCGAAATCGCGGCATCCCGAACAGCTTACAAGACAGCCGGAGGATTCCTACCTGCCTCCATGCTGTCCGATCGCCGAATGACTGCTCAGTGCCTGAGATCCAGGCATGAGCAGTCAAGCGGCACAATCATCGATCAGTGGTTGAGAAACCACTGATCAATGTAAAAGATCAGTGTGTGCAGTGTTATAGCTCCCTATGGGAGCTATAACATTGCAAAAAAAAAAGTGGAAAAAAAGTGAATAAAGATCATTTAACCCCTCCCCTGATAAAAGTTTGAATCACCCCCCTTTTCCCATTTAAAAAAGAACTGTGTAAATAAAAATAAACACATGTGGTATCACCTCGTGCGGAAATGTCCAAATTATAAAAATATATCGTTAATTAAACTGCACGGTCAATGGCGTACGTGCAAAAAAAATCCAAAGTCCAAAATAGTGCATTTTTGGTCACTTTTTATATCATGAAAAAATGAATAAAAAGTCCTATCAATGCAAAAATGGTACCGCTAAAAACTTCAGATTACGATGCAAAAAATGAGCCCTCATACCGCCCCATACACGAAAAATTAAAAAGTTATAGGGTTCAGAAGATGACAATTTTAAACGTATACATTTTCCTGCATGTAGTTATGATTTTTTCCTGAAGTACGACAAAATCAAACCTACATAAGTAGGGTATCATTTTAATCATATGGACCTACAGAATAAAGAGAAGGTGTCATTTTTACCCATTTTGCCCCTAAAAGTTACAAAATGGCGTTTGTTTGTTTTTTTAATTTTGTCTCACAATGATTTTTTTCCCGTTTAGCTGTAGATTTTTGGGTAAAATGACTGACATCATTACAAAGTAGAACTGGTGGTGCAAAAAATAAGCCATCATATAGATTTGTAGGTGCAAAATTGAAAGAGTTATGATTTTTTAAAGGTAAGGAGGAAAAAACGAAAATGCAAAAACTGAAAAACCCCAGGTACTTAAGGGGTTAAAGAATTTATTTGCAAATTATGGTGGAAATTAAGTATTTGGTCACCTACAAACAAGCAAGATTTCTGCCTCTCACAGACCTGTAACTTCTTCTTTAAGAGTCTCCTCTGTCCTCCACTCGTGACCTGTATTAATGGCACCTGTTTGAACTTGTTATCACTTTAAAAGACATCTGTCCACAACCTCAGTCACACTCCAAACTTCACTATAGCCAAGACCAAAGAGCTGTCAAAGGACACCAGAAACAAAATTGTAGACCAGCACAAGGCTGAAGGAAAGGAAAACCGTCTACTCACCATGTTCATCTTTTATTGCAAAAAATACTCACATACAGACATAAGGGAGAAGGAAAAAGCAGGGGGGTATAGTTACATAGTAAGTACGGTTGAAAAAAGACATACGTCCATCAAGTTCAACCAGGGAATTGAAGGGTAGGGGTGTGGCGCGATATTGGGGAAGGGATGGGATTTTATATTTCTTCATAAGCAATAATGTTATTTTGTTCCAGGAATTTATCTAATCCTGTTTTAAAGCTGTTAATTTTTCCTGCTGTGACCAGTTCCTGAGGTAGACTGTTCCATAAGTTCACAGTTCTCATGGTAAAGAAGGCGTGTCGCCCCTTGAGACTAAACTTTTTCTTCTCCAGATGGAGGGAGTGCCCCCTCGTCCTTTGGGGGGGTTTAACCTGGAAAAGTTTTTCTCCATATTTTTTGTATGGGCCATTAATATACTTATATACATTTATCATATCCCCCATATACATTTATCATATCCCCCAAAAGTGGCAACAAGCTCCGTTTCACACTAATCTGCAAGAGGCAAGCAGCTTGGTGTGAAGAAATCAACTGTGGAAGCAATTATTAGAAAATGGAAGACATTCAAGACCACTGATAATCTCCCTCGATCTGGGGCCCCACGCAAGATCTCACCCCGTGGTGTCAAAATGATCACAAGTATGGTGGGCAAAAATCCCAAAACCACACAGGGGGACCTAGTGAATGACCTGCAGAGAGCTGGGACCAAAGTAACAAAGGCTACCATCAGTAACACACTATGCCGCCAGGGACTCAAATAATGCAGTGCTAGACCCCCTGCTTAAGCCAGTACATGTCCGGGTCCGTCTGAAGTTTGCTAGAGAGCATTTGGATGATCCAGAAGAGGATAGGGAGAATGTCATATGGTCAGATGAAACCAAAGTAGAACTTTTTGTTAAAAACACAACTCCTCGTGTTTGGAGGCGAAAGAATGCTGAGTTGCATCCAAAGAACACCATACCTACTGTGAAGCATGGGGGTGGAAACATCATGCTTTGGGGCTGTTTTTCTGCTAAGGGACCAGGATGACTGATCAGTGTAAAGGAAAGAATGAATGGGGCCATCTATCCTGAGATTTTGAGTGAAAACCTCCTTCCATCAGCAAGGGCATTGAAGATGAAACGTGGCAGGGTCTTTCAACATGACAATGATCCCAAACACACCGCCCGGGCAACGAGGGAGTGGCTTAGTAAGAAGCATTTGAAGGTTCTGAAGTGGCCTAGCCAGTCTCCAGATCTCAACTTCATAGAAAACCTTTGGAGGGAGTGTAAAGTCTATGTTGCCCAGCGACAGCCCCAAAACATCACTGCTGTAGAGGAGATCTGCATGGAGGAATGGGCCAAAATACCAGCAACAGTGTGTGAAAACCTTCTGAAGACTTACAGAAAATGTTTGACCTCTGTCATTGCCAACAAAGGGTATATAACGAAGGATTGTGATGAACTTTTGTTATTGACCAAATACTTATTTTCCACCATAATTTGCAAATAAATTCTTTAAAAATCAGACAATGGGATTTTATGGATTTTTTACTCATTATGTCTCTCATAGTCTCTCTCACCTATGATGAAAATGACAGGTCTCTCTCATCTTTTTAAGTGGGAGAACTTGCGCAATTGGTGGCTGACAAAATACTTTTTTGCCCCACTATATCAGTACATCGCCGATCACACTAGCATAGCATTAGCATAGCAGTATTAGCTATATATTGATTGATTATAAAAGTTCCCCAATGGGGATTTAAAAAGTGTATTAAAAATTGTATATATTTTAATATGAAAAATCCTGTCCCATAATAAAAATTTAAATAACCCGTTTTCCAATTTTTTCAAATAAAAAGACATTTGGTATTGCTTCATGCGGAATTGTCTTAACTATTACAATATAGTTTTTCTTCCAACCTGAACTATGAAAATATAGTTTTTCTTCCTAATAGTTTTTCTTCTTACCTATATGACCATGTATAACTGTCTCTCTGCTGGCCCCAACATCATGTCCACCTATATCTGAAGCACAATCTTTCTAAAACAGAACTTTTTGTACTTCCTTCACCAACTAATCTAGCTTAACCTGACAATCCCATTGTGAGTGCGTGGTACTACCATAACTCCTGGGCAGCACACCCGCTATCTTGGAGTTATGCTAGACTCTGATTTGTCTTTCACTCCCTATATTCACTACCTTTCACTTTCTTATCTCCTGCAACTCAAAAACATCTAAAAAAAATTAAATAAAATTCTCACTATTAAAACAGCTACAACTCTCACTGTTGCTTTTATTCATTCTCACTAATCTATTGTAACTTTTTACTAATAGGCCTTCCCTTCTCTCAACTCCTCCCTCTCCATTACATCCTCATCTTCCTCTTCAGTCTCTCCTCCCCCTGTGTCAGTCACTACACTAGTTGCCCATTTAAATCAGTATACAGTATAAAATACTCATTTTCACCCACAAAGCTCTCCACAGTGCTGCACTTCCCTACATCACTTTCTTATCTCTTTCTACAATCCTACACAGGCTCTCTACTATGCTTATGTTCTTAACCCCTTAAGGACACGACGTTCTCATACGTCTCCATTTCCGAGTCCTTAAGGACACATGACGTATGAGAACGTCATGTGTTTTACCGGCCCCCCGCAACCATCTGGAGCGGAGCCGGTGCCCGATGCCTGCTGAAATCGTTCAGCAGGCATCGGGGCATATCGCCCAGGGGGATCATGATGACCCCCCATGTCGGCGATGGCATCGGGCGACAATTCAGTCCAGCGATCTGCGGCGGATTCCGGGTCAATCAGGTCTCCAGTGACCCGGTGACCCGGAATTATTGGCTGATCGGGGCCGTCAGAGACGGCCCCGAACAGCCAGAGCCAGCAGGGGTGAGGTGGCACTGGTGCCACCTCACGATCGCCCTGATTCGTCGGCCGGATTACCGGCCGACCAATCAGGGCGCCTGCTGCGGATGTCACTCCCGCAACCCGTTCCGCCCCTCTTTCGAAGGACGTGAGCGGGTGCGGGACGTGCACCCCAGGTGCTGGGGACCCCGACGACGAGGGACTGGCCTGTGCGGCTGGATCGTTGGAGGTGAGTGACAGCCTCCTGCTGTTGCTTAGCAACAGCTCCCAGCATGCAAAAAGGGCATGCTGGGAGCTGTAGTTATGCAACAGCAGGAGGCAGACCACCACAACTCCCAGCATGCCCTTATGGGCATGCTGGGACTTGTAGTTTTGCAACAGCTGGAGGCACATTCTTTCTATGGAAAAGTGTACCTTCAGCTGTTGTATAACTACAACTCCCAGCTTGCACAATCAGCTAAAGTTCATGCTGGGAGTTGTAGTGGTGCATCTGGTGGTTGCATAACTACAACTCCCAGCATGCCCGTTGGCTGTCGGTGACTGCTGAGAGTTGTAGTTTTGCAACAGCTGAAGGCACACTGAGTTAAGTAGCAAACCAGTGTGTCTCCAGCTGTTGCATAACTACAATCCCCAGCATCCCCAGCCAAAGTAGTATGCCTCCAGCTGTTGCATAACTACAAGACCCAGCATGCCCTTCCGCTGTCCGTACATGCTGGGGGTTGTAGCTTTTGCAACAGCTGAAGGCACACTGGTTGCAAAACACTGAGTTTGTTACCAAACTCAGTGTTTCACAACCAGTGTGCCTCCAGCTGTTGCAAAACTACAACTCCCAGCATGCACTGATAGACCGTACATGCTGGGAGTTGTAGTTTTGCAACAGCTGGAGGTTCCCCCCCCCCCCCCCCCAATGTGAATGTACAGGGTACACTCACATGGGCGGAGGATTACAGTAAGTATCCTGCTGCAAGTTTGAGGTGCGGCAAAATTTCTGCCGCAGCTCAAACTGCCAGCGAGAAACTACTGTGAACCCCCGCCCGTGCGACTGTACCCTAAAAACACTACACTAACACACAATAAAATAAAATGTAAAAAACACTACATATACACATACCCCTATACAACCCCCCTCCCCTCCCCAATAAAAATGAAAAACGTCTGGTACGCCACTGTTTCCAAAACGGAGCCTCCAGCTGTTGCAAAACTACAACTCCCAGCATGCACTGATAGACCATACATGCTGGGAGTTGTAGTTTTGCAACAGCTGGATGTCCCCCCCCCCCCCCAATGTGAACGTACAGGGTACACTCACATGGGAGGAGGATTACAGTAAGTATCCGGCTGCAAGTTTGAGCTGCATCAAATTTTCTGCCGCAGCTCAAACTGCCAGCGAGAAACTACTGTGAACCCCCGCCTGTGTGACTGTACCCTAAAAACACTACACTACACTACCACAAAATAAAATAAAAAGTAAAAAACACTACATATACACATACCCCTATACAACCCCCCTCCCCTCCCCAATAAAAATGAAAAACGTCTGGTACGCCACTGTTTCCAAAACGGAGCCTCCAGCTGTTGCAAAACAACTACTCCCAGTATTGCCAGATAGCCGTGGACTGTCTAGGCATGCTGGGAGTTTTACAACAGCTGGAGGCACCCTGTTTGGGAATCACTGGCGTAGAATACCCCTATGTCCACCCCTATGCAAGTCCCTAATTTAGGCCTCAAATGCGCCTGGCGCTCTCACTTTGGAGCCCTGTCGTATTTCAAGGCAACAGTTTAGGGCCACATATGGGGTATCGCCGAACTCGGGAGAAATTGACTAACAAATTTAGGGGGGTATTTTCTGCTATTACCCTTTTTAAAAATGTAACATTTTTGGGAAAACAAGCATTTTAGGTAAAAAAATATATATATTTTTTACATATGCAAAAGTCGTGAAACACCTGTAGGGTATTAAGGTTCAAATTACCCCTTGTTACGTTCCCCGAGGGGTCTAGTTTCCAAAATGGTATGCCATGTGTTTTTTTTTGCTGTCCTGGCATCATAGGGGCTTCCTAAATGCGGCATGCCCCCAGAGCAAAATTTGCTTTCAAAAAGCCAAATGTGACTCCTTCTCTTCTGAGACCTGTAGTGCGCCAGCAGAGCACTTTTCACCCCCATGTGAGGTGTTTTCTGTATCGGGAGAAATTGGGCTTCAAATTTTGGGGGGTATTTTCTGCTATTACCCTTTTTAAAAATGTAAAATTGTTGGGAAACCAAGCATTTTAGGTAAAAAACATATATTTTTTTTACATATGCAAAAGTCGTGAATCACCTGTGGGGTATTAAGGTTCACTTTACCCCCTGTTACGTTCCCCAAGGGGTCTAGTTTCCAAAATGGTATGCCATGTGTTTTTTTTTTGCTGTCCTGGCACCATAGGGGCTTCCTAAATGCGGTATGCCCCCCAAAAACCATTTGTCGCTCCTTCCCTTATGAGCCCTCTACTGCGCCCGCCGAACACTTTACATAGACATATGAGGTATGTGCTTACTCGAGAGAAATTGTTTCAAATACAAGTAAAAATTTTCTCCTTTTTACCCCTTGCAAAAATTCAAAAATTGGGTCTACAAGAACATGCGAGTGTAAAAAATGAAGATTTTGAATTTTCTCCTTCACTTTGCTGCTATTCCTGTGAAACACCTAAAGGGTTAATACACTTACTGAATGTCATTTTGAATACTTTGGGGGGTGTAGTTTTTATAATGGGGTCTTTTATGTGGTATTTCTAATATGAAGACCCTTCAAATCCACTTGAAAACTGAACTGGTCCCTGAAAAATAGTGAGTTTGAAAATTTTGTGAAAAATTTCAAAATTGCTGCTGAACTTTGAAGCCCTCTGGTGTCTTCCAAAAGTAAAAACTCATACATTTTATGATGCAAACATAAAGTAGACATATTGTATATGTGAACCCAAAAAAAATATATTTTGAATATCCATTTTCCTTACAAGCAGAGAGCTTCAAAGTTAGAAAAATGCAAAATTTTCATTTTTTTCATCAAATTTTGGGATTTTTCACCAAGAAAGGATGCAAGTTACCATAAAATTTTACCACTAAGTTAAAGTAGAATATGTAACGAAAAAACAATCTCGGAATCAGAATGATAACTAAAAGCATTCCAGAGTTATTAATGTTTAAAGTGACAGTGGTCAGAATTGCAAAAAACGCTCCGGTCCTTAAGGTGTAAAATGGCCTGGTCCTTAAGGGGTTAAACCAATCCATAATGTGAACATCTCACTTCTATCTCCAAGACTTTGCTCATGCGGCATTAGTTCTCTGAAATACAATACCTCAAACCCCTAGAATTATATGCAACATCCAACGTTTTTAACTATGCCCTAAAGACACATTCCTATAATTGGTCTCTTCTAATATTACTTTGTCCCCTTTTGAGAAACAAACGTTCCATATTTTTCAGACTTTCCTATGCTCTATGTATTGTAGACATTCAAAGATTATTTGACAACTGGTTCACCCACCTCTATGTAACCTACTCTATTTATAAAACATGGCTGGATCATTCTGTCAATTAACCCCTTCCCGCAGAATGTCATATATAAACGCCGGGTTGTGCAGTGCGTTCGCGCATCCCGGCGTTTATAAATGACATTCAGTTAACCCGGCGATGCGCAGCATCGCACGGGTTAACTGGCAGAAGTCCCGCTGTTTCCAGCAGGGGACAACTTCTGCTTCACCCCCAGGACCATCCATTGATGGTCCTGGTCAGCGATCACTGTGATTGGTCCCTGTGGACCAATCACAGTGATCTGGGGTGAAAGTTGAGATCCCCCGCACTGCCCGCCCCTGGAAGTCGGGCAGAACGGGGGACGATGGCTGCGGGGACCTGCGGCATAGGGGGGGGGGGGAACATCAGGGGACCGGCGGACTTACCTGGCGGGACCGAGGAGCACTGCGGGACCGGCCACGTGGGCGAGCAGCGACGGGACCGGCAGGTAAGTATATGGTCCTCAGAAGCTTCTAGGAGTCTGAAAACTACAACTCCCAGCATGCCTAGACAGCCTTTGGCTGTCTGGGCATGCTGGGAGTTGTAGTTTTGCAACATCTGGAGGGCCCCAGTTTGGAGACCATTGTATAATGGTCTCCAATCTGTGCTCTTCCAGCTGTTGCAAAACTACAACTCCCAGCATGCACTGACTGTCCAGGCATGCTGGGAGTTTTAGTTCAGCAACATCTGGCCCTTCAGATGTTGCCGAACTACAACTCCCAGCATGCCCTTCAGCTGTCTGGGCATGCTGGGAGTTGTAGTTTTGCAACAACTGGAGACACACTGGTTGGGAAACATTGTTTCTAACTCAGTGTTTCCTAACCTGTGTGCCTCCAGCTGTTGCAAAACTATAACTCCCAGCATGCACTAACAGACCATGCATGCTGGGAGTTGTAGTTTTGCAACATCTGGAGGGCCCCAGTTTGGAGACCATTGTATAATGGTCTCCAATCTGTGCTCTTCCAGCTGTTGCAAAACTACAACTCCCAGTATGCACTGACTGTCCAGGCATGCTGGGAGTTTTAGTTCAGCAACATCTGGCCCTTCAGATGTTGCCGAACTACAACTCCCAGCATGCCCTTCAGCTGTCTGGGCATGCTGGGAGTTGTAGTTTTGCAACAACTGGAGACACACTGGTTGGGAAACATTGTCTGTTTCGAACTCAGTGTTTCCTAACCTGTGTGCCTCCAGCTGTTGCAAAACTATAACTCCCAGCATGCACTAACAGACCATGCATGCTGGGAGTTGTGGTTTTGCAACAGCTGGTGCACCCCCCCCCCCCCCCCCCCCCCTGTGAATGTACAGGGTACATTCACATGGGCGAGGCTTTTACAGTGGGTTTCTCGCATCTTGAGATGCAGCAAATTTTGCGCCGGGAAACTCGCTGTAATCCCCCGCCCATGTGACTGTACCCTAAAAACACTACACTAACACAAAATAAAATAAAAAGTTAAAAACACTACATATACACATACCCCTACACAGCCCCCCTCCCCCAATAAGAACGTCCGGTACGCCACTGTTTCCAAAGCAGAGCCTCCAGCTGTTGAAAAACAACAACTCCCAGTATTGCTGGACAGCCGTTGACTGTCCACGCATGCTGGGAGTTTTGCAACAGCTGGAGGCACCCTGTTTGGGAATCACTGGCGTAGAATACCCCTATGTCCACCCCTATGCAAATCCCTAATTTAGGCCTCAAATGCGGACGGCGCTCTCACTTTGGAGCCCTGTCGTATTTCAAGGCAACAGTTTAGGGCCACATATGGGGTATCGCCGTACTCGGGAGAAATTGCGTTACAAGGTTTGGGGGGCTTTTTCTTCTTTAACCCTTCATGAAAAGGAAATGTTGGGGTCTACACCAGAATGTTAGTGTAAAAAAATTTAATTTTTTACACTAACATGCTGATGTTGCCCTATACTTTACATTTTCACAAGAGGTAAAAGGGAAAAAAGCCCCCCAAAATTTGTAACGCAATTTCTCCCAACTACAGAGATACCCCATATGTGAGCGCAAAGTGCTCTGGGGGCGCACAACAAGGCATTTGAGGCGATTTGCACAGGGGTGGCTGATTGTTACAGCGGTTTTGACAAACGCAAAAAAAAAAAAAACCCACATGTGACCCCATTTCGGAAACGACACCCCTCACGGAATGTAATGAGGGGTGCAGTGAGAATTTACTCCCCACAGGTGTCTGACGGATCTTTGGAACAGTGGTCCGTGAAAATGAAAACTTGTACAGCCCACTGTTCCAAAGATCTGTCAGACACCAGTGGGGGGCAAATGCTCACTGTACCCCTTGTTACGTTCCTCAAGGGGTCTCGTTTCCAAAATGGTATGCCATGTGGTTTTTTTTTGCTGTTCTGGCACCAGAGGGGCTTCCTAAATGCGATATGCCCCCCGAGCAAAATTTGCTCTCAAAAAGCCAAATATGACTCCTTCTCTTCTGAGCATTCTAGTTCGCCCATAGTGCACTTCAGGTCAACTTATGGGGTACCTCCATACTCAGAAGAGAAGGGGTTACAAATATTGGGGGGTATTTCCTGCTATTAACCCTTGCAAAAATGTGAAATTTGGGGGGAAACACACATTTTAGTGGAAAAAAATAATTTTTTTTTTACATATGCAAAAGTCGTGAAACACCTGTGGGGTATTAAGGCTCACTTTATTCCTTGTTATGTTCCTCAAGGGGTCTAGTTTCCAAAATGGTATGCCATGTGTTTTTTTTTTTGCTGTTCTGGCACCATAGGGGCTTCCTAAATGCAACATGCCCCCCAAAAACCATTTCAGAAAAACATATGAGGTATGTGCTTACTCGAGAGAAATCGGGCTACAAATATAAGTATAAATTTTATCCTTTTACCCCTTGTAAAAATTCAAAAATTGGGTCTACAAGAACATGCGAGTGTAAAAAATGAAGATTGTGAATTTTCTCCTTCACTTTGCTTCTATTCCTGTGAAACACCTAAAGGGTTAAAATGATGACTGAATGTCATTTTGAATACTTTGGGGGGTGCAGTTTTTATAATGGAGTCTTTTGTGGGGTATTTCTAATATGAAGACCCTTCAAATCCACTTCAAACCTGAACTGGTCCCTGAAAAATAGTGAGTTTGAAAATTTTGTGAAAAATTGGAAAATTGCTGCTGAACTTTGAAGCCCTCTGGTGTCTTCCAAAAGTAAAAATTCGTCACTTTTATGATGCAGACATAAAGTAGACATATTGTATATGTGAATAAAAAATGTTTTTATTTGTAATATACATTTTCCTTACAAGCAGAGAGCTTCAAAGTTAGAAAAATGCAAAATTTTCAAATTTTTCATCAAATTTTAGGATTTTTCACAAGGAAAGGATGCAAGTTACCACAAAAATTTACCACCATGTTAAAGTAGAATATATCACGAAAAAACAATCTCGGAATCAGAATGATAGCTAAAAGCATTCCAGAGTTATTAATGTTTAAAGTGACAGTGGTCAGATGTGCAAAAAACGCTCTGGTCCTTAAGGCCAAAATGGGCTTGGTCCTGAAGGGGTTAAGCATTTTCTGCGTTTAGTCTTAACCCCATTCCTCAGACTGTAAGCTCTTGTGAGCAGGTCCCTCACGTCTCTTGTTTGAATATTTACAATGTAATGTCTGATTCTTGACTTTATTTGTACCCTAACAAAGTTCTGCAGCATCATCTGCAAAGGTTAACAAAAAAAAAAGGGGGTGAAAATGTATTTTACACATTTCCACTATTATCGCTATACATGATTCCTTGCACCATTACTCAATGTGATCAATGACAAATTATAAATTGTGGACTTATTAAGGAGAACGTCTCATGTATTTGACATTAGTTCCATTCACCCATGTAAGTCTGTAGAGAAAAAATAATTGGGGGGGGGGGAATAAATAAATAAAACCTTAAAAACAAAAATTGTGTGGTCGGAAACAGTTTGCACTAGTAACTTTGGAATGCTTTTACCTATCCTAGTGGTTCTGAATTTTATTTTTTTTTGTGACATATTCTACTTTATAAAACCAAAACAGAGGTACAACAGCACTACCTGGTTGTCCACTCAATAGTCCATTAATTGCAGGTGCACACAAAGTCAGGCTCAGACATCTGGAACCCCAGGATATTAAGGAAGAATTTATTTGAAAAATCCTAACACCTAAAAGCTTTTTTATTTCACTGAACCTTACATACATCTTGTTGGTGCAATAAAAGCTTTTAACAAAAAGACGAACTGATGGATCAACTAAGATTTTGCTTGATATCCGACTTTATATTTGTGGTAAATTTTTGTCAATATTTGCTTTGTTTGTTTGTGGAAAAACTTAAAAAATAAAAATTTTTCCAGTTTTTAAATTCACTGCTTATGAGAAAGGTAAATTAGATATTGGTTCCCATTTATTTGTCACTTTTAAAGACGACATCAGAGGATTAAAAAATGTAGCAAAATATTTTCAAACTTTGAAAATTTTAATTCTTAGACTTGTGCACTAGAAAAATGTTCGTTTCGTTTTCGGTTCGGCAATATTTTTGGTTTTGATTTTTTGGATACATTCGGTATTCGGGTGTTCGGTTTGATTTTTTTTCCGGATACATTCGGTATTCGGGTACATTCGGTAAATTTTTTTATTCTTTTTTGAAATTATGGAGATACCTTTTTTATTAAAATTTCGTAGGGTACCATAAAAAAATCATAATAAAAAGTATACAGTAGTGATGGAAAAAATTGTATCTAACGAAATGTATCTTTTATTATGAAATGTTTATTAATTTTTAAACAGGGATCAATTTATGTGAGTGGGTAAAGCACTAAAAATGTAGCAGACAATAATAAAAATGTAGTGTGTGCATGTTTTTCACTTCTTTTTTTCTTTACATTTTTATGTAGTACTACTACTCCCAGCATGGAACACACTCTTCCATGATGGGAGTAGTAGTTACCTGTACTAATTGACAGATCGCAGGGGTCCCTTGCGATCCTCTTGTATAATGTATAGATGCGGCGGCCGTTCTTCTATGGTCCCCTGCACTCACGTATATATACACATATTCATATTTCCCGCAGAGCTGTGATTGGCCAGATGGTTCCAGCCAATCACAGCTCTCTGTGAGAAATAGGAATATGTGTATATATACGGCCGTGCAGGGGACCATAGGAGAGCGGCCGCGCATCCATACATTATACAGGAGCATCACCGCGGGTGTCACGAGTGATACCCGCATTGATCTTTCCTTTACTACAAGTACTACTACTCCCAACATGGAGTACACTCTGCTCTATGCTGGGAGCTGTAGTACCTGCATTAATAGACAGATCGCAGCGTGTGCTCCATGTTGGGAGTATTAGTACCTGCAGTAAGGGACAGATCCCAGGGATGTCACTTCTCCTGACACCCGCTGCGATCCTCCTTATGTGAATGCCGGGATCAGCTGTTCTCAGGGCTACAGAGCCGGGAGAACAGCTGACGCTGAGCCGTAGGTATACATCGTATATCTACTGCCCAGCAAGAACTTACAGTGAGCCTGCAATGTGTATACAGTATACACATTGCTGGCTTACTTAACCCCTTGCTGAGCTGGGCGCTATACGCAAGCCCAGCAAGGAAAGAGTTAACTTACACTGCTGGACAGTGTAGGTTAACCCTTTGGGTGGTATACACTATATACAGCTATCTATAGATAGCTGTATACAGAAGACGATTGGTGGCTCCCTGTTTGGGTAGACATTGCATCATGGGTGTTCTCCCCAGCGGACAGCGCCAGAAATGTCATAACCAATTTTTGGTGTTTTTTTTTCTTCTCGTTTCAGATCCGTGTATGCAGAGGATTACTGTGGATTCGATGGATTACGGCAGATTATTCTTTTTTTCTTTTAATAAAATGGTTAACGAGGGCTGTGGGGGAGTGTTTTTTAAATAAAATAATTTTTCCAATGTGTATTTTTTTTATTTTTTATTTAAATACATTTTTTTTTTAAACGCATAGGGTTCCCTGTATTTTCATTCTCAGCACAATACTAACCAAACAGCAACAGCCTGACGTTACCAGGGTGGGCGAGGACCATTGTTACTGGCCCTCCCCAGCCTAAATAACGCCAGCCTGTTACCGCCTAGGCCCAGGAGCACCATTTTTGACGCTCCGGGCCTGTTGGTACCCCTGTGGCGGTGGGTACCGGGGTAATAATTGGGTGTTAGCGCTAGCTGTTTTTGGGGCTAGCACTAAGCCCTGGCTTAGTAATGGATTCAGTCAATAAGACCAGCTTCCACTACTAACCCTGAATATTCAATAAAAATTAAAAAAAAACACATTGGAAAATTTTATTTAAAAAAAAAAACACTCCCCCACAGCCCTCGTTAACCATTTTATTAAAAAAATAATAATCCGCCTTAATGCATCGAATCCGCAGTAATCCTCTGCATACACGGATCTGAAACGAGAAGAAAAAAAAACACAAAAAAATGGTTTTGACATTTTTGGCGCTGTCCACTGGGGAGAGCACCCATGATGCAACTGTCTACCCAAACAGGGAGCCAACAATTGGTGCAAAACTACAACTCCCAGCATGCCCAGACAGCCTTTGGCTGTCTGGGCATGCTGGGAGTTGTAGTCTAGCAACAGCTGGAGTCTCCCTGTCTGGGTAGACACTGCCAGAAGGGTCTGTTCACATTATACAAAACGGACAATGTGAACAGAGCTTCAGATTAACTAGCCTTGTTCCCTTCTGTAGCTCCGCCTCCTAATGACGTCATCACTAGGAGGCGGAGCTACACTGACCTGCCCGGTACTCGAGGAAAGCAAGCAGACTTCGTCTTCTGTATACACTATAAACAGCTATCTATAGATAGCTGTATATAGTGTATACCGCCCAAAGGGTTAACCTACACTGTCCAGCAGTGTAAGTTAACTCTTCCCTTGCTGGGCTTGCGCATAGCGCACAGCTCAGCAAGAGGTTAAGTGAGCCAGCAATGTGTATACTGTATACACATTGCAGGCTCACTGTAAGTTCTTGCTGGGCAGTAGATATACGATGTATACCTACGGCTCAACGTCAGCTGTTCTCTCGGCTCTGTAGCCCTGAGAACAGCTGAGTCCGACATTCACATAAGGACATTGCAGAGGGTGTCAGGAGGAGTGACATCCCTGGGATCTGTCCTTTACTGCAGGTACTAATACTCCCAACATGGAGCACATTCTGCTCCATGCTGGGAGCTGTAGTACCTGCATTAATAGACATATCGCAGCGAGTGTAACTTCTGACACCCGCTGCGATCTGTCTATTAATGCAGGTACTACAGCTCCCAGCATAGAGCAGAGTGTACTCCATGTTGGGAGTAGTAGTACTTGTAGTAAAGGAAAGATCACTGCGGGTATCACTCGTGACACCCGCGGTGATGCTCCTGTATAATGTATGGATGCGGCGGCCGCTCTCCTATGGTCCCCTACACGGCCGTATATATACACATATTCCTATTTCTCACAGAGAGCTGTGATTGGCTGGAACCATCTGGCCAATCACAGCTCTGCGGGAAATATGAATATGTGTATATATACGTGAGTGCAGGGGACCATAGAAGAGCGGCCGCCGCATCTATACATTATACAAGAGGATCGCAAGGGACCCCTGCGATCTGTCAATTAGTACAGGTAACTACTACTCCCATCATGGAAGAGTGTGTTCCATACTGTAGTAGTACTACCTAAAAAAATTTTTTTTAAAAGTGAAAAACACGCACACACTACATTTTTATTATTGTCGACTACATTTTTTGTGCTTTACCCACTCACATAAATTGATCCCTGTTTAAAAATTAATAAACATTTCATAATAAAAAAGATACACATTTTTTCGATCACAACTGTACCTTTTTTATTATAATTTTTTTTATGGTACCCTACGAAATTTTTATAAAAAAAGGTATCTCCATAATTTTTTAGGATCGCTAAAGTCCAAAAAAGAATCAAAAGATTTACCGAATGTACCGGAATACCGAATGTATACGAAAAATCAAACTGTATTTGTATCCTTTTTTTTTTTTTTCAAATTCTAATTTTTATTAAATTTCAAAAGACATACATCAGAAAAACGACATCAAGAAAAAAAAATGCACATCCCTCCACAACTCGTAACAATATCTGGGGGGGCCACATATAAAATTTGGAAGAACCCGGACAGGGGAGGCATCACATGGGTTAATTAACAACTTACTGGAGTGCACATCAGAGCCTTCCAGGATACCACTAGTCAGGCTATGGGATAAGTGATATTAATCGCTAAAGAATACAGCCCTGTGGGGGTGCAGCTATATATTAAGGAGAGAGCACTAGTAAAGCTACGCGGAACCCTGTACACTTACTCCAGCGTTATCGTCGGGAAAAAATAAGAAAAACACAGAAAGTCGCCTCCTAACAGAGTCTACAGATTATAGTTGTGGAAGGAGAGCCATAAGAGCAGGCCAAAAGAAGGGGAAAGTCTAGGAAGAATAGAGAGCGTGGAAAACAAGAAGGAAAGAGAGAGCAGAGGGGAGCAAACAGCAAAAGGGGGGATGGGGAAAGAATTGGAAAGGATCTTAGAGGAAAGATAAATGCTTACCACGCGAGCCGAGTCGATACCAGTCCCCCACGACCAGCAGCCAGATCTCTGATCTGTATCCTTTTTATTATCTTTGTTATGAGAAAGAATTATTTACGTTCGTTTACGGATAACTAATGCATTTGTTATTTTGCTATTCGTATTATCGTGGCTATTCGGGATATGTTTTCGTGCATTCGGATCGGTCCGAATGCCTGAAAACGGTAAAATTCGGTAAATTAGACATTCGTGCTGAACCGAATTGCACATGTCTACAGTTTAGTTTTGAAGTGGATTTGAGGCGCCTGTCTGTTAGAAAACAACCATAAGTAACCAATTTTCAAAACTACAGCCCTAAAACTATTCAAAATTACAATCAGAAAGTTTGTTAATACTTTGAGTGTTTCACAGAAATAACAACAGAAATGGGGAGGAGATAAGTAGAAATTCTCATTGCAAATTTTCATTTTTAATCCAATTTTTTTGTAACAAGTGGCTAGATACCTACCTGATGTAGGAAATAGGGGAGTTTGGTTCATGTAGACATGGGCTGAATTTTCTGTTGGCTAGAAGGTTGGAAGTGTTTAAACTAGGGACGGGGGAGGGGGGGAGGATATTACCCAAAAAGGGGACAAACTAAACTTGATGGCATCTGAGGAAAATGATGACATAGTTGGAGCTATGATTGGGCGGTTACAATCGATTAAAAAATTATCATAAAATGTTTTACCTAGTGTAGTCTATAGTTATAATAATATGGAGAAACCCCTGAAGATTTGTTCCCCTGGTTTACAGAACACTCTCCAGAGTCTAGAAATGAACAGGACTAAACAAGGTTACCAGTCTTTTAGAATTGGGTAGATTAGCAAAAGGAATCAGGTGGCACATCTTGATGAACCTGTCCACTATTCCCAAACCACAGTATTACCCTGGGACACCAACAGGTCAGTGACAATGTCCATTGACAGATAGGACCAATTTCTTTGAGGTACTGGCAAGTGGCTTGACACTTGTCCATGCAAAGCCACATGTGATTAATGTTGGAGTTTTAGACCCAGTATCTAATTGAGATGCCAGATCTAAGTCTACGGCTGACACCCCAATAACCTCCAGTGAGATATTGTCTGGCTTAGTGTCAGGGGGAGGATTGGCACAGAAGCAGTTGGATAAGGCATCAGCCTTTCCCTTTTTAGAACCTGGCCTATGTGTACTTACAAAATAAATATGCGTGAGGAACGGAACCAATCAAGCAATACCGGGGGTTCGGACGTTTGAGAAAAGTAAGGTTTTTATGATTAGTCAATACCATAACCTGGTGCTTAGCTCCTTCAAAAAGTGGGGCCATTTCTCAAATCCCTAATTAATGGCTAAGAGCTCCTTATTCCAAATATCATAGCTCTTCTCTACTGAGAAAACTTTCTGGAGAAATAAGCACATGGATGGAGGTGAGTAAAAGATGGGATATCCTGGGAAAGTACTGAGCCCTCTCCTACTTCAGAAGAATCCACCTCAACCACAAACAGTTTGGATTAGTCAGGCTAGATCATTTTTGGTAGTGGATATTGCTCCGTTAGTAACACAGTGACTTTGATATAGATATAGATACTGCCATTTTTCTTTATTATAGGAACAACAGGAGTTGGCAATGATCTCCAGTCAACCTTGCACATAATGCCTTCTGACTCCATTCTGTCCAACTCTTGTCCAACCTTGTCGTGGATAGTATACGCAACAGGCCTAGCCTTATGAAATCTTGGAATAGCAACTATTTATGATAATTATGACAATTATAATAATTATGATAATTTTGTAACTATTTATTTTTAAATGTATTAAACTCTGCTTGTCATGGCCTCATGGCCATATTAAATATATAGAGAGAGGAGAACCAAAAGAGTAGGACTTGCTTGACCCTTGGTGCCTATTCCCCAAACACCAATTCCAGCCGACAGTAGTTCATTAAAACAACTGGCCTTTATTGGTAAAAAAGAGGGGTGCAACACATTGGTTTCGAACCCGGACCGGGTTCTTCATCAGGCATAATGCTTCATAACGCTACACGGTAAGGTGCAAAAGACACGCTCACACGCCAATCCACCTTGTGATTCTCCACTAGGAGCGCATCTCTTTTTTTTTATATATATATTAAATATATAGACTTTCTTCTTGATGTGTGTGTATAGACTGTATATTATAGTATGTTTGTTTTATAGCAGGGAAATGACGGAGTAAATTGATAAGAAAATGTGACAGACTATTGTAGTGCCCTGGAATTGATGGTGCACAGCTCTCTTCCTCACAATGTTACAAACAGCAAGAATATTACTGCTATTCTGTCTTCCTCTGTCTATTACCGTATATACTCGAGTATAAGCCGAGTTTTTCAGCACGATTTTTCGTGCTGAAAACACCCCCCTCGGCTTATACTCGAGTGAATTCACCCACCCGCAGTGGTCTTCAACCTGCGGACTTCCAGAGGTTTCAAAACTACATCTCCCAGCAAGCCCGGGCAGCCATCGGCTGTCCGGGCTTGCTGGGAGTTGTAGTTTTGAAACCTCCGGAGGTCCGCAGGTTGAAGACCACTGCGGCCTTCAACATCATCCAGCCCCCTCTCACCCCCTTTAGTTCTGAATACTCACCTCCGCTCGGCGCTGGTCCGCTCCTGCAGGACTGTCCGGAGAGGAGGTGGTCCGGTGGGATAGTGGTTCCGGGCTGCTATCTTCACCGGGGAGGTCTCTTCTAAGCGCTTCGGGCCCGGCCTCAGAATAGTCACGTTGCCGTGACAACGACGCAGAGGTGCGTTCATTGCCAACGTACTTCTGCGTCATTGTCAAGGCAACGCCTCTATTCCGGGCCGGAAGCGCGGAGAAGAGGCGCCCCCGGTGAAGATAGCAGCCCGGACCACCTCCTCACCGGACCACCTCCTCTCCGGACAGCCCTGCAGGACCTGACCAGCGCCGAACGGAGGTGAGTACTCAGAACTAAAGGGGGTGAGAGGGGGCTGGATGATGTTGAAGGCCGCAGTGGTCTTCAACCTGCGGACCTCCGGAGGTTTCAAAACTACAACTCCCAGCAAGCCCGGACAGCCGATGGCTGCCCGGGCTTGCTGGGAGTTGTAGTTTTGAAACCTCTGGAGGTCCGCAGGATGAAGACCACTGAGGGCGAATGATGACAAGAGGATGATGAAGGGGGGGGTGTGGGGATGATGAAGGGGGGTGGGGATGATGAAGGGGGGATGTGTGGGATGATAAGGGGATGATGAAGGGGGGATGTGTGGGATGATAAGGGGATGATGAAGGGGGGATGTGTGGGATGATAAGGGGATGATGAAGGGGGGATGTGTGGGATGATAAGGGGATGATGAAGGGGGGATGTGTGGGATGATGACAAGGGGATGATGATGAGGATGTTAATGACGGGTCTGGATGATTACATGGGGGGATGAGGTATTTCCCACCCTAGGCTTATACTCGAGTCAATAACTTTTCCTGGGATTTTGGGTTGAAATTAGGGGTCTCGGCTTATACTCGGGTCGGCTTATACTCGAGTATATACGGTAGTCTGCTTTGGCAAGTTGTTTTGCAACTGTCTCACAGCGAATACATTGTACTTGATCAGCTAATGTTGACTTCCAGCCCTGAATATTTCAAGGGGAGTTCCCTGGATCGTGCAGCTGTATGAATTATAGCATAATTTCTGAGCATGTGTTTTCTTGTTTCTTGGGCTTTAGTGCCATGTTGTAATTTAGTCTTGTTAAAGCTACTCCAGTTGGTTCTTGGCTTTTCCATGTTAGTCTTTGAGGTTTTTTTTTTTTGTTTTTTTACTGTTGTGAATTTCAGTTGACTATTCAGCTCTTGTGCTATTTTTTATTTTATTTTTTTTTTATAATAAAGATAAGACTTGCTTTGTAATGAGATATTTAAACAAGAAAAATAACAGTTGGAAGGTAAAATTAGAGTAAAGGCCATAGCAGATCAGATTAGTATTACAGATTATAAAAATGAACAATGAGAGGTAGGGGGTCATCTTGGTTTGAGGTATGGGTCATCTTGGTAATAGTGACCACAACATAATAAGTTGTAATTTATCCTATAAGAAGATGTATACTAGTGGGACTACAAGGAACTTTAGAAAGGACAATTTTCAACAATTTAGAAAGGACCTTAGTGATATACACAAGCTAAATTGGACAATTTAGCATCCTGAATAGATCTTGTGAACAACATATACCAGAAATAAATGTGTTAAAAATAGGGGAAAAAAACTATGTGGTTAAAAAAAACAGTCAGGGATGTAATAAATGATAAGAGAAAAGCAATTAGACTGCTGAAACAAGAAGGAAGTGGAGAGGCATTTAATAATTGTGAGGGAAAGAATAAATTCAGTATAAAATGAATGCAATTAGCAAAACTTGCAACAAAGAGAACAATTTCAATAGACAGTAAAAAGAACCCCAAAAAATATTTCACCTACATAAATAATAGGAAATTTAATACTGAAGATGTTGACCCCCTAAGAAATAATCTGGGTGTAATGGTAAAGGTGGATGAGGAAAAGGCCAATCTACTAAATGCCTTCTTCTCTACTGTATTCACCCAAGAAAATCCAATGTCAAATGAAAAGGGATAATGTAAATTCCGCAGCAAATCTAACCTTTGTAACCCAACTAGAAATGCAGTGTCGCCTTATTTAGATTAAAGTACACAAATCACAGGGTCAGATAGCATTCATCCCAGTGCTTTACAGGAATTAAGTGCTTTTAAGTGCCATGCTGGACAGACCCTTATTCATTATATTTTAAAGACTGGATAATGTCAGGGACTGCTTCACAAAATCGGTGCTTAGTATATATATTTAAAAAGGGATCCTCTGAACTATAGGCCTATAAGTTTAAATGGTCTCTCAGCTGAAAAACTTTTTATCCCCTATCCAAAGGCTTCACTTACCTTTTCTTACAGCTTGTATCTATTTATGTGTTTTTTTCTATGCATTATGAATATGTATACATGAAGTTTTAAGGATTGACCAATGAAAGCTGGACTCATTTAAGATTTTTCTTTTTTATCGTTCGTAACATAAAAAGAGTATGGAGTATACAGTTTATGTAGTGATGTGAATGTCTAGTCAATACCTATTTAACATCCTCTAATAAATGCAGCTTTACATTTAACAGAGAAAATAACAATTGAATGTAGTGTGTGGATTGTCACAGCTATTTGTGTGGCTGCTATTTTAAAAGCATTACTATAATTCAGAATTTGCTAAATGAAAACTGATTTGACTACATCTCCTGCTTCTACCAGCATGAATTCAGGCACTGAGAATTAGTATTAACATTTAGTTAACTCAAAAGATGACAGATGTAAAAATTCACAAACATTTGGCAGATGTAGATCCCTTCGGCAAAAAGGGGAGTTACTATTGCATAAAAAAAATAAGCTTGGTATTACTATGAAGACTGAATAAGTCTTAAAATGTCTTTTTAACAAGTGCTAAGAAATTATTACATTGTGGTAAATATGACAAATATACATTTCTGCTTTTAAATGTGACGAAACTAAGAGACAAGGTTGAGTAATTATCATTATTGAAAAATAAAGTTGGGGAACTTACCCAATACTTCTTACTCCCCTTACAGCACCCCCTGCCATGCACCAAAACAAAAAAAAACAAATTGCCTCCCATATGAGACTTTGCTTCCACTGTTCTAGGCAAGTCTTTATGATACCCCCAGAACATTATAGCTATACTCTGGCGTTCCAGTTTATTGGCCTAAAAGTAGTCAAGTAGTAATTACATTCAGACTATTTCCCACATGTACGTGTCTATTTTTTAGGACTCAACAGACCACATTAAGTCTAACTAAATAAATGTACATGTGTAGAAAATGTTATCTATCTAGCCTTGCACTAAGAAACCTCCACTTTTAAATACTGGGCTATAAAAAAAAAACTCAGACATGCAAGGATGCTTGTCATTCATAATATGGTCAATACTCAAAGAAAAAATGTCCCTGAGAGTGTTCAGGGCAAAATTAGCAATAAACAACATATAAGGGGTGACCCCCTTACGGGGACAACCCTCACTAGAACCCTCCCTGTAAAATTGATACTTTATTTAGCTTCGTTAAAATATATATGACCCCAAACTAGTTAAAATTTGCAGTGGTATGGGGATATTTAATTATCAAGGTGTGAAGGGATTCGCACACTAAAGGGGTGTATGGGGCAGCTGTATATTTATGTAGTTCCACTCTGAGGACCACTGGTGATTCCGGTGTCCACTGTGTCACAGCTGTCCCTCACTCCTTTCTTACTAGTGTTCCCCTATAACCACGCTAACTAAAACTTAGACCGTAGGCCTCCCCGACGTTTCGGTGATGAATCACCTTTGTCAAGGGTTGCGAGGCCCTTGACAAAGGTGGAGGCATGCATAATGGAGGCATGCACTGGAGATAAATGTTGGGAAATACTCCTAGCATTCACATTGAACATATAGAAGGAAAAAAAAGTGTAAACATATTGGCGCAGATTTATCAAACTGTGTGAGAGAAAAAAATTGAGTGATTTTCCCACAGCAACCAATCACAGCTCAGGTAACTAGCAGAGGTAAAGTGAAATCTGAACTGTGATTGGTTCATGTTGAAAAATCAATTTTTTTCCCACATAGTTTGATAAATCTGGGCCGTGGTGCGCCGGGGAACTGTAGATATGGTGCGTGTGGCAAAACATGCTTTACGATGTAGTATGCAAAAATGTTTGTTATGCCAGAAATATGGTTGTATGTATAGACTGAGGTATATATATGTATATATATACATACATATGATAAGGTTTGTAGTATCATGTTACTGTATAACAATGTAAATTCCTACAAATTACTATTTCCAAGAAGCTGTAATCTGTACTCAAGGCCTCGGAAAACAAAATCTCTGAAGCCAGGGTTTATGGAAATAACTAGCGTTGTGCAGCATAGGTTATATTCGAACTTGCGATATTTCGCGAATATATGGACGAATATTCGTCATATATTCGCTAAATTCGCATATCCGTAATATTTACAATTTATTTTCACATAAAAAAAATTGTATATGTGCAAATTAGCATATGTGAAAATTCGCACATGCGAAAATTAGCATATGCTAATTTTCACATATACGAAAATTTGCATATGCAAATTTCTGCATATACGAAAATTTGCACGCCAGTCTCACTCGGTAGTATTAGAGCCTTCTTTACACCACACAAGCTGGAAGCAGAGAGGGATGATTACTGTGAAAAAAAAATATGAATATTCGTAATTGCGAATATATAGTGCTATCTTCGCGAATATTCACGAATATGCGATATTCGCGAATATAATTCGCATTGCGAATATTCGCGAGCAACACTAAAAATAACTTGGTACTTTACTGGTGCAGTTCAATACAGTAACAATACTTTGATATACTTCAGATATGTGGTACAGTTCTTTAGGATATGCATTAAAGGGGTATTCCAGGAAAAAAAAACTTTTTTTTTTTATATCAACTGGCTCTGGAAAGTTAAACAGATTTGTAAATTACTTCTATTAAAAATTTTTAATCCTTCCAATAATTATCAGCTGCTGAAGTTGAGCTGGGCTTTTATGTCTGGCAACAGAGCTCTCTGCTGACATCTCTGTCTGTCATCTCTGTCTCGGCAACTGCACAGAGTAAAAGAGGTTTGCTGTGGGGATTTGATTCTACTCTGGAGAGTTCCCGAGACAGGTGTCATCAGAGAGCACTTAGACAGAAAAGAAAACAACTTCAGCAGCTCAATAGTACTGAAAGGATTAAGATTTTTTAATAGAAGTAATATACAAATCTGTTTAACTTTCTGGAGCCAGTTGATATAAAAAAAAAAAAGTTTTTCCTGAATAAACCCTTTAAGTTCAGGAGCAAGAGGAAGATTTAGAAAAAAAAACTAAAATATATATTTTTCTCTTGTCAGCTAATGCGGCAAGAAGTTCCACAAGTTGCAGCTTACTCCGGTCACACCCTTAGCCTATACTTGCCTCCTATCTGTAGCATCACGTCTATGTGTCAGCAGTTTCTTGGCAATGCAGAGAAGCAGTGGAGGAGTAGCAGGGCACTACACAAAGGGACATCCTACAGGACTCCTTCTAACCGGAACTGGCATCTCTACTGTGAACTGGCATCTGTACTGTAACACCTGTTACGCCGAGCGCTCCGGGTCCCCGCTCCTCCCCGGAGCGCTCGCAACATCCTCGCTACTGCAGCGCCCCGGTCAGATCCACTGACCGGATGCGCTGCGATACCGCCTCCAGTCGGGATGCGATTCGCGATGCGGGTGGCGCCCGCTCGCGATGCGCACCCCGGCTCCCGTACCTGACTCGCTCTCCGTCGGTCCTGTCCCGGCGCGCGCGGCCCCGCTCCCTAGGGCGCGCGCGCGCCGGGTCTCTGCGATTTAAAGGGCCACAGCGCCACTGATTGGCGCAGTTGTTCTAATTAGTGTGTTCACCTGTGCACTCCCTATGTATACCTCACTTCCCCTGCACTCCCTCGCCGGATCTTGTTGCCATCGTGCCAGTGAAAGCGTTCCCTTGTGTGTTCCTAGCCTGTGTTCCAGACCTCCTGCCGTTGCCCCTGACTACGATCCTTGCTGCCTGCCCCGACCTTCTGCTACGTCCGACCTTGCTCTTGTCTACTCCCTTGTACCGCGCCTATCTTCAGCAGTCAGAGAGGTTGAGCCGTTGCTAGTGGATACGACCTGGTTACTACCGACGCTGCAAGACCATCCCGCTTTGCGGCGGGCTCTGGTGAATACCAGTAGTAACTTAGAACCGGTCCACTAGCACGGTCCACGCCAATCCCTCTCT
The DNA here is from genome assembly GCF_029499605.1 of Hyla sarda. Classification (NCBI taxonomy): domain Eukaryota; kingdom Metazoa; phylum Chordata; class Amphibia; order Anura; family Hylidae; genus Hyla; species Hyla sarda. The sequence continues at coordinate 281,690,518 of NC_079191.1, forward strand.
GGCACAGAGGATCCACCTCCTGCCAGCCGAATCGTGACAACACCCCATTGCTGGGAACTGTGTAGACATATATGAGGGACTTTTCCTTCTGCCAGCGGTCAATCCAGAAGTAAAATAATTTGGTGGACTGATTTTAGTATGGAATGGGGCTATAGCCAGAGGGTGAAAATAGGAGTACTTTTTTAAGACAAACTCTTTGCAAGAGTTGGTAAGGCATTCCGCATTGAAGAAACAAATTGGTAAAAAAATAAAATAAAATATTTTTTAACATTACAACGGCACTTCACACTTTAACCCCTTAAGGACCAAGCCCATTTTGGCCTTAAAGCGTACCTATCATAGTTCCAAAAAAAAAAAAAAAAAGCCATATGTTACCCAGTCCCTAATCCTGATCATGTACATATATGTTTTATGTCTCTATGATCTTTATTTCCAGAGATATAAGCATTCATCTGTTGCTCAGTAACTTTTTCAGACTGGAGGGGTATGTCTGTCTGTCTCCCTCACCGTGTCTGCTCTGAGTCAGGATGAGCATGAGCTGTCAGCCAACTCTACTCTGTAACCCTTTCCTCTCTGGTTTCATGCTGTACATGTTACACAGAGAAAGATGCTTGGAGCTTGTCTGCAATATTCCTAAGACATTATGGCAAGTTCATAACAGGATAAAATGTATAAATATAAGAATAGATCTTTATAAAATTAGTACAAGGATTTTATAGATAAAAGTACAGCATTTTTATGAATAAGTTTTCTATCTGTTTTATCTTTTCCTAGTAAAGTTGTATGCTAATGAACATAGCTGTCACTGGCTGGCACTGGAGTTCTCCCACAATAGGGACAGGCTCCGGAGTTCCCCCACAGTAGCACAGTTTACCCACATTAGGTAGCAGTTCCCCCACATTAGCATAGTTTCCCCCACATTAGGTTGCAGGTCCCCCAACATTGGGTTGCAGGTCCCCCACATTATGTTGCAGGTTCCCCACATTATGTTGCAGGTCCCCCAACATTAGGTTGCAGGTCCCCCAACATTGGGTTGCAGGTCCCCCACATTAGGTTGCAGGTCCCCCAACATTAGGTTGCAGGTCCCCCAACATTAGGTTGCAGGTCCCCCAACATTAGGTTGCAGGTCCCCCAACATTAGGTTGCAGGCCCCCTACATTAGCATAGTTTCCCCCACATTAGGTTGCAGGTCCCCCAACATTGGGTTGCAGGTCCCCCAACATTGGGTTGCAGGTCCCCCAACATTGGGTTGCAGGTCCCCCAACATTGGGTTGCAGGCCCCCTACATTAGGTTACAGGCCCCCCACATTAGGTTGCAGTCCCCCCACATTAGGTTGCAGGCCCCCCCACATTAGCATAGTTTCCCCCACATTAGGTTGCAGGTCCCTCAACATTGGTTTGCAGGTCCCCCAACATTGGATTGCAGGCCCCCCAACATTGGGTTGCAGGCCCCCCAACATTGGGTTGCAGGCCCCCCACATTAGGTTGCAGGCCCCCCACATTAGGTTGCAGTTCCCCCACCCCCCTAACACACACAGATACACACATACATACAGATACACACATATATACATACAGACACATACATATATACATTCAGACACACACACACATATATACATACACACACATACACACTCACCTGTCCTGCACTGCGCTTCATCTCTCCAGCGGCCTGGAGCAGCGTCACCAACGTCCTCTTCCACTGGCCGGACGCCGGCGCTGCCAAAGTCCGGGACAGAGGAGGTAACGGGGGGGATATGATCTGGCGCGCGGGGGTTCGGGTGTAATGGCAACTTGATGGGGGGGGGGTCTGTGGGGGTTTACACAAGATCGCAGCTGAGAACAGGGGGGGGTGCCGGCACACATGATCGCAGGTGAGAACGGGGGGGGGGTTGCCGGCACACACGATCGCAGCTGAGAATGGGAAGGGGGGTGCCGGAACACACTCTCGCAGCTGAGAACGGGGGGGGGGGGGGGGGGCTGCCGGGACACATGATCGCAGCTGAGAATCGGGTTCTCAGCTGCGATCGTTTGTGCTGGCTAACACCGCAACCCCCCCCCCCCCCCCCCCCCCCGTTCTCAGCTGCGTGCGTGTGTGCCGGCGGTTGAGAACCAGGGGTGGGGGGGCTGGGGGGGGTGTAATGGCAGCCGAGTACCGGGGGGGTTAGGGGCATAATGGGACACAGGATCGGGCGCAGCTGTGAACCAGGGTGGGGGGGATCTGCCTGCATGCCGCACTGCCTGTGTGTGCGCACTCCCTGAGCTCGTTCACAGGCAGTGCGTGCCCGCGCATAGGCTGTATTCACACAGCTGAATTCTCCTATACTGGATACCGGTATCTTGTATACTGCAAAATCAACACTAGTCTGTCTGGCTAAAGACAGACGAACCCTAAAGGTGGCTATTTTTAGTTTTCCCCAGAAATTTATTTAATTTCTGGGGGAAATTGACCATTTTTTTAAAATAAATTTATATTGCAAAAAGCCATCATATGATTAGTTCTGTAACATATAAAAAGTTTTCAACAATGACAGTGCCTCTTTAAGGACCAGGCCAATTTTATTTTAGCATTTTCATTTTTCCTCCTGGCCTTCTAAAAATCATAACTCTTTTATATTTTCATCCACAGACGAGTATGAGGGCTTGTCTTTTGTGCGACCAGTTGTCCTTTGCAATGACATCACTCATTTTACCCTAAAATGTATAACACAAACATAAAATACAATATGTGTGACGAAATTGAAAAGAAAACCGGAATTTTGCAAACTTTGGAAGGTTTGTTTTCCCACTGTACAATTTACATTTAAAAATGACATGTTTTCTTTATTCTGTGGGTCAATACGAATAAAATGATACCATGATTACATACTTTTCTATTATTGTACCGCTTAAAAAAAAATCTCAAACTTTTTAGCCAAATTAGTACGTTTAAAGTCCCTCTATTTAGACAACCTATAACTTTTAAATTTTTTCGTATAAGCAGCGGTGTGATGGATCTTTTTTTGTGCCGCGATCTGTACAGTTTATTGATACCACATTTGCATATATAAAACTTTTGATACATTTTTATTATTATTATTTTTTTGCAATATGATGCAATCTTTTATTTTTTTATTTTTTTTATGTTTATGCTGTTCACCATACGGGATAGTTAGCATTATATTTTGATAGTTCAGACATTTACACACACAGCAATACCAAATATGTTTATATTTTTTTTAAGCTTTTTGCGGGTAAAATGGGAAAAAACTAATGTTTTACCTTTTTATTAGTGGAGGGGATTTGTAATTTTTTTTTTACTTTTTTTGTTTTTACACTTTTTATGTCCCCAACGGGGACTATTTATTGCAATCATTTGATTGCTAATACTGATTAGTGCTATGCATAGGGTATAGCACTGATCAGTGTTATCAGTGATCTTTTGCTCTGGTCTGCACGATCTCAGACCAGAACAGAAGACCCCTGGAGAGACCCCTGTCTGCCATTACAGATGATCGGATCCCCATGGCAGCGTGGCAGGCGATCTGATCATCCACTTTTCTTACTGCACTGACACAGATGAGGGGTTAATGGTGGACATCCGCACAATCAGTAATGCCCACCTTTACTAGCGGGTCCCTGCTGCTGATAGCAGCCGGGACCTGCCGCACATGAAGTAATGGTGCATTAAGTACCAGAGCACCATGACGTATATTTATGCCCGATGTCATTAAAGGGTGTAGGGAACAGCTCACATGGTAGAGTTGGCAATGACAGTATTCACACAGGCAGTAGGTTTCAAACATCCAAGAGGATGTTTATTTAAATGAATTTTAGGCACAAAGCATAGTGCAAACAAAACCCAAGACTGTCCGGCTCTAACTAAACATCAGGATACCTCACTATCTTACTGTGGGCATAATGTCTGGCCCCAAGCAAACTCACACAAATGTCCATAGAGGAAGGTTCAGACCTGGTAGGTTTTAGCCAGTGGCGTTGCTAAGGTTGGTGTCACCCGGTGCGATATAAAATGGTGTCACCCCATACCTCCCCCCCAGTAAGTTTTTGGCCTGTTGTGACAGGCGCCACTGATGTAGAGCAGTGTGAAAAATTCCAGTATAATAATCAAATATACCAATTGCCAAAGAATGGGAAAGCGCTAAAAAAGGTTTCACCAATTAAAACTACAGCTCCCAGTATGACCTAAGCAGTGGTGAGGTTATGCTGGGTGCAGGCCCGGTGCTGTCATAAGGCAAACCATGCGTCCGCTTGAGGGCGCATGGACTCGCAGCTGATGGGGGCGGAAAAATTAAGACTTTTTTTTATACTAAGACCCCCACCTGTGCGCCCCGCCGCCGCACAGCAGAGGTCACTGCCACCACTCCACCCTCTCTGGTTTTATTGCTGCGGCCCACCGAGATTCCCGAAATGGAGCTTCGCTTGTGAAGGCAGAAATCCTTGCACCGGCCCTGGCTGGGAGGTGTAGTTTTACTCATCACAACTGCAGAACTTACAAGTGACTACAGCTCTGATGGGACATAATGAGGAAAATACACAGGTGACTTCTCTATAGTCTTTCCTCATACACCCTCATCATACATAAGGAGGATCATCCAGGATGGTGGGGGTGCTACTGGCTGAAGGATGATCCTCCCAATGGATTATGAGGGTGCTACGGCCAGGATGATGGGGGTGCTACATCTGCAGGAGCATCCTCCTGCCAGTAGCACCCCCATCATCCTGGAGGATGATCTGCTGATGGATGATGGGGGTGCAGTGCAGCACCCCCATAATTCATCAGTAGCACCCTCATCATACATAAGGAGGATCATCCTCCTGCCAGAGGCACCCCCCATCATCCAGGAGGATGATCCTGCTGATGGATGATGGGGGTGCTACTCACAGGAGGATGATCCTGCTGATGGATGATGGGGGTGCAGCACCCCCATCATACATAAGGAGGATCATCCTCCTGGCAATGGCACCCCCCAGAGCCTCTCAGCACCCCCTTTCTCCCTGTTACATTAAAACATGAAATCAGTGTTTCCCAACCAGGGTGCTTCCAGCTGTTGCAAAACTACAACTCCCAGCATGCCCTGACAGCCAAAGGCTGTCTGGGCATGCTGGGAGTAATAGTTTTGCAACAGCTGGAGGCACCCTGGTTGGGAAACACTGCATTAAATACACAGTTTTGCAGAGAGGTCTAACCAGTCTCTCGTCTTCACTTTCACTTTCTGCGGCTCCAGGTCCAGGAATGTCCGGGGGTTGGGGAGGAATTCATCACCAATGAATCCTCAGAAGACGCGGAGCACATGAGGCAGGGACACATCGGGGGAGGGAGCAGACGTGCGCACGGCACTTCTGTTCCCAGAAAGCATTGCACGTCTTAAAGAGGCAGCTTCCTGGGGTTTGGGGATAGGATTGTGTCGGGGGCTGAAACTGGAGTGCGGCAGCCTGCAGGTCATGGAAGAAGCCTCTTCTGTCTGGGGATGCTGCAAATACCGGCTGATTTGAGTTACGGTGTGCAGATGTGGGGGGTGCTGCCGGCCCTGGTGTCACCCCTCCAGGCTGGTGTCACCCCTCCAGGCTGGTGTCACCCGGTGCGCTCCGCACCCCCCGCACCCGGGTCGCAACGCCACTGGTTTTAGCTGCAGTTCTGGCTGTGTCTGCTTCTTATCTCAATCTCTCCAGCAATCCTCCCCAGAGGCCTCACCTGAGAAAACCTTACATAAGGGAAACCTGTAGTGGACTAGGGGTGTGAACTGGAGCACTCCCACTTCCAACCTGTCCTCCAGTCCAGGAAATCCAGCCCATGCAACATAAACAAAATAGCCCCAGAAGACTATGCTCTGCTAAAGCAACTTAACCTTCTGGATTTCCTTTATCTTGCCTGTCAGAGGAAACCAGGCGAAATATACACCCCTTCCACCACTTTCCCATACACTTTATCACAGGGGTTAAGGTTACAGTTCACATTACAAGGCACAGTAAACCTATATTTCAGACTCCAATCTATGTGGGCTATATATTTAAAGGGGTAATCCAGAGGAAAAAAAATGTTCTTCATATCAACTGATGCCAGAAAGTTAAACAGATTTGTAAATTACTTCTATTTAAAAATCTTAACTCTTCCAGTACTTATCAGCTGCTGTATGCTTCAGACGAAGTTGAGTTGTTCTTTTCAGTCTGACCACAGTGCTCTCTGCGGACACCTCTGTCTGTGTCAGGAACTGTCCAGAGCAGGAGAGGTTTACTATGGGGATTTTCTCCTGCTCTAGACCCTGGGTTCTCAAGCCCCAAGGGGTACGCCACGGGTTGAGCAGGGGTACGCAAAAGCGCTGTCAAATACCAGTATTTGACAGCGCACATTTTTTTTTAGCCGTGGCAGCTCACTGTACAGTAGTGTGGCCCAAGCTGCGGCCGCGGCTACTGTGAGTGAGCTGCCTGGTTGCCGGGGAGACTTGTGACCTCCCCTTACGTTGCGTGGAGTTGCCGCACAACGCAGGAGGACGTCATACGTCAGTGCGGTCCCGCCGAACGGGTCGCACTGCAGCGAGGTGGGGGGGGGGGGAAGTGTTCTGGACGAGGTGGGGGGGAAGTGTATTGGACGAGGTGGGGGGGAAGTGTATTGGACGAGATGGGGGAGAAGTGTATTGGACGAGGTGGGGGGAGTGTATTGGAAGAGGTGGGGGGGAGTGTATTGGACGAGGTGGGGGGAAGTGTATTGGACGAGGTGGGGGGAAGTGTTGTGGCAGCTCACTGTACAGTAGCGCGGCCCAAGCTGCGGCCGCGGCTACTGTGAGTGAGCTGCCTGATTGCCGGGGAGACTTGTGACCTCCCCTTACGTTGCGTGGAGTTGCCGCACAACGCAGGAGGACGTCATACGTCAGTGCCGTCCCGCCGAACGGGTCGCACTGCAGCGAACAGGGAACAGGGTCCCGCCGGAGGCAAGGTAAAAAAGAAAATTAACAACTGTTTGGGCCAGAGGGGGGGGGGAAAGTGTATTGGACGAGGTGGGGAAGTGTATTGGACGAGGTGGGGAAGTATATTGGATGAGGAGGGGGGGAAGTGTATTGGACGAGGTGGGAGGAAGTGTATTGGACGAGGTGGGGGGGGAAGTGTATTGGACGAGGTGGGGGGGAAGTGTATTGGACGAGGTGGGGGAGGGAAGTGTATTGGACGAGGTGGGGGGGAAGTGTATTGGACGAGGTGGGGGGGAAGTGTATTGGACGAGGTGGGGGGGAGTGTATTGGACGAGGTGGGGGGGAAGTGTATTGGACGAGGTGGGGGAAGTGTATTGGACGAGGTGGGGGGGAAGTGTTTTGGATGAGGTGGGGGAAGTGTATTGGACGAGGTGGGGGGGGAGTGTATTGGAAGAGGTGGGGGGGAGTGTATTGGACGAGGTGGGGGGGAAGTGTATTGGACGAGGTGGGGGGGAAGTGTATTGGACGAGGTGGGGGAAGTGTATTGGACGAGGTGGGGGGGAAGTGTTTTGGATGAGGTGGGGGAAGTGTATTGGACGAGGTGGGGGGGGAGTGTATTGGAAGAGGTGGGGGGGGAGTGTATTGGACGAGGTGGGGGGGAAGTGTATTGGACGAGGTGGGGGGAAGTGTTGTGGACGAGGTGGGGGGGAAGTGTATTGGACGGAGCACAAGGCATTAAGATGGAGGGGGAGAGGGATAAAGCACCAGGAATTAAGATGGAGGGGGAGAGGGATAATGGTGGCGGGGGTGGGGGAAGTAATAAAGCACAAGGCATTACATTTTAATGCCTTTTGCTTTATTTCTTCCTCATCCCCCCCTCCGCCATTATCCCTCTCCCCCTCCATCTTAATGCCTGGTGCTTTATCCACCTCCCCCCTCCATCTTAATGCCTTGCGCTTCATTACTCCCCATCCCCCCTCCGCCATTATCCCTCTCCCCTTCCATCTTAATCCCCTTGCGCCATTCCCCCTTCCTATGATCCCCTTTTGCCATATCGGATAATAATGGCACAAGGGGATTAATATGGAGGGAGGAAAATGGCAAAAGGGGATCAGAGGGAGGGGGGAATAATGACACATGGGGAATAAGATGGAGGGAGGGATAATCAACCCCCCTCCATATGAATCCCCTTGTACCATTATTATCCAATATGGCAAAAGGGGATCAGAGGAAGGGGGAATAATGGCGCAAGGGGATAAAGATGGAGGGGGAATAATAACACAAGGGGATAAAGATGGAGGAGGAATAATAATACAAGGGGATAAAGATGGAGGAGGAATAACAACACAAGGGGATAAAGATGGAGGAGGAATAATAACACAAGGGGATAAAGATGGAGGAGGAATAATAACACAAGGGGATAAAGATGGAGGAGGAATAATAACACAAGGGGATAAAGATGGAGGTGGAATAATGACACAAGGGGATAAAGATGGAGGAGGAATAATGACACAGGGGATAAAGATGGAGGAGGAATAATGACACAGGGGATAAAGATGGAGGAGGAATAATGACACAAGGGGATAAAGATGGAGGAGGGAATAACAGCACAAGGTGATAAAGATGGAGGGGGAATAATAACACAAGGGGATAAAGATGGAGGAGGAATAATAACACAAGGGGATAAAGATGGAGGTGGAATAATGACACAAGGGGATAAAGATGGAGGAGGAATAATGACACAAGGGGATAAAGATGGAGGAGGAATAATAACACAAGGGAATAAAGATGGAGGGGGAATAATAACACAAGGGGATAAAGATGGAGGGGGAATAATAACACAAGGGGATAAAGATGGAGGAGGAATAATGACACAAGGGGATAAAGATGGAGGAGGAATAATGGCACAAGGGGATAAAGATGGAGGAGGAATAATGACACAAGGGGATAAAGATGGAGGAGGAATAATGACACAAGGGATAAAGATGGAGGAGGAATAATGACACAAGGGGATAAAGATGGAGGAGGGAATAATAGCACAAGGGGATAAAGATGGAGGAGGAATAATAACACAAGGGGATAAAGATGGAGGAGGAATAATAACACAAGGAGATAAAGATGGAGGGGGAATAATAACACAAGGGGATAAAGATGGAGGAGGAATAATGACACAAGGGATAAAGATGGAGGAGGAATAATGACACAAGGGATAAAGATGGAGGAGGAATAATGACACAAGGGGATAAAGATGGAGGAGGGAATAATAGCACAAGGGGATAAAGATGGAGGAGGAATAATAACACAAGGGGATAAGGATGGAGGAGGAATAATAACACAAGGAGATAAAGATGGAGGGGGAATAATAACACAAGGGGATAAAGATGGAGGAGGAATAATGACACAAGGGGATAAAGATGGAGGAGGGAATAATAACACAAGGGGATAAAGATGGAGGGGAAATAATAGCATAAGGGATAAAGACGGAGGAGGAATAATAACACGAGGGGATAAAGATGGAGGAGGAATAATGACACAAGGGATAAAGATGGAGGAGGAATAATGACACAAGGGAATAAAGATGGAGGAGGGAATAATAGCACAAGGGGATAAAGATGGAGGAGGAATAATAACACAAGGGGATAAAGATGGAGGAGGAATAATAACACAAGGGGATAAAGATGGAGGAGGAATAATGACATAAGGGGATAAAGATGGAGGAGGGAATAATAACACAAGGGGATAAAGATGGAGGGGGAATAATAGCACAAGGGGGTAAAGATGGAGGAGAAATAATAACACAAGGGGATAAAGATGGAGGAGGAATAATAGCACAAGGGGATAAAGATGGAGGAGGGAATAATAACACAAGGGGATAAAGATGGAGGGGGAATAATAGCACAAGGGGATAAAGATGGAGAAGGAATAATAGCACAAGGAAATAAAGATGGAGGGGGAATAATAACACAAGGGGATAAAGATGGAGGAGGAATAATTACACAAGGGGATAAAGATGGAGGAGGAATAATGACACAAGGGGATAAAGATGGAGGAGGAATAATAACACAAGGGGATAAAGATGGAGGAGGAATAATGACACAAGGGGATAAAGATGGAGGAGGGAATAACAGCACAAGGGGATAAAGATGGAGGAGGAATAATAACACAAGGGGATAAAGATGGAGGTGGAATAATAACACAAGGGGATAAAGATGGAGGGGGAATAATAACACAAGGGGATAAAGATGGAGGAGGAATAATAACACAAGGGGATAAAGATGGAGGAGGAATAATGACACAAGGGGATAAAGATGGAGGAGGAATAATGGCACAAGGGGATAAAGATGGAGGGGGAATAATAACACAAGGGGATAAAGATGGAGGAGGAATAATAACACAAGGGGATAAAGATGGAGGAGGAATAATAGCACAAGGGGATAAAGATGGAAGAGGAATAATAGCACAAGGGGATAAAGATGGAGGAGGAATAATAACACAAGGGGATAAAGATGGAGGGGGGATGCATTAGTATAAAGGTAAGAACACGCCTTTTGTCCGCAGGTACCCCTCGCGCGCAAGTTCCGTGCGAGGGGGTACCCGCGGACATACTTTCAGCCTTTGGGGGTAGAGTCACCAAAAAGGTTTAGAACCACTGCTCTAGACAGTTCCTGACACAGACAGAAGTGTCAGCAGAGAGCACTGTGGTCAGACTGAAAAGAACAACTCAACTTCCTCTGGAGAATACAGCAGCTGATAAGTACTGGAAGGAATAAGATTTTTTTTTAATAGAAGTAATTTACAAATCTGTTTAATTTTGTTTAACAAAAAACATTTTTCACCGGAATACCCCCTTAATAAGGCACTTCCATGTGAAATGTATTTTCATAAATAATTGCTGCTGTCGCCAGATAAAAATTTAATCTGACAGCAGCAGAGAGTGGGGGGCTGGGCTGGGTCTTGGGTCTTGGGCTGGGTCTTGGTGGCTATCTGCATACAGTAAAATGTCTGCTTTAGAATTGGACAGCAGCACACAGTGCAGAGACACACTGAGCCAATCAGCTGCTTGGTTGCTTGGGTTTCTAATATATAAATCATCTTCCTTGTGGCCCTGATCTTCAATATTTCAGATATGTTTTAGGTATGAACACCAAAGGCACACAGCCCACTGGTAATTCTAATATGAATAGCTGCTCTTCATGGATATTTTTAGCCCCACAGATTGTTCAGCTTTAATTTGTTAGTTCTGCAGACTTCTTCCTGCAGCCTAGTAATTCTTCGGCAGCCTCCCTGTACCCCCTCTCTGCACCCCGATTTCCTTAAGCACTGCAGGCTACAGGATCAGTGTCCAACTCCATCCATCTGCGGTCTCACATTATTGTTGAGAATATTACTGTTGAGAAGTAGTAAAAAGAATGCATAGGCAAATAATTGGCTTGTAAGTGTGAAGTAAAAGTTGTAGTTGTTATAAAGTTGCATATAATGATGTTATTGTACTGTAACTGTATTTACAATAAACTTTTCTGTAACATTGGGGTTCCTTGAAAGAAAAATGATGGATGGCCCACCTAGATTATGTACAACTTCAAGGGAGTATGTTGGCTTTACACTTGTTCCGCTGCCTTTTTCTCTCTTCTTCCCTCTTAACCCTAGTCTAGGGCTGTGAAGTCCTGTCCTCACAGACTGCCTTGTCAAGTTATCAATCCAATTAATCATTTGTCATACCCCACTTGCTGCTATTTGAGATACACGTCAATTCATAATACTTATATTAATTGTAAATCCTCCCCACCCCCCAAAAAAAAAATACTATTCCACATTAGGAGGATAAATAACATGTTAAATCCCCCCCCCCCCCCCAAATAATCAAATAATTTGGTTATCACAAGCACACTGCAAAATAGCAGTCTCTGAAACTGTTCTATTTCCAGTATGTCCTTCCCAATATACATACATAAGTTATGCCCCCTGTGCCTATATATATATATATATATATATATATATATATATATATGTCCCTGTATATTCCTCATATGCAAATATAAATGATACCACTTGTGCCTGAAGAGAAAAAGAAAAAAAACACTTATACTTACATAGTCCAGGTACCTACGACATATGGAACCCTCCTCTTCAGCTCTGCAGCCTATAAACCGGATTACCGAGATTCCCCTGCCGGCGCAATGACATCACATTATTGCGCCGGCCTGCCATTGAATCACCCAGAGGCTCATAGGCTGCAGAGTTGAAGAGCCTGTAGCCTATAGCGAAGCAGGGAACTGATAGCCTGCTCCGCCATTCACTGTATTGCATCTGTGTCTAGAGAAGGCTGGGGTGACCCCACCATGGGAGATTTTGTTCCTGCTTGGTGGTGTTATCCAGTGCGGTCCGCAAGCCCAGTACCCCCTAGCAACGCCGATGCTCAGCTATAGTTGAAGCTGCCTGCCCCTGCCTGTAAAAAAAATCTTCTCGGGGTGGCATATTGCGTGAAGGTTCCGCCTGGGTCCAATGGACTCAGCTGGACCCATTGTAGGGCCCGCCTTGCTCCAATCAATACTGATGTCCCACAAAGCCCAAACCAAAGTCCCAGAACTGACTAATCTGATGGGTGAAAGCACTATTAGACATAAAGTGGCAACTATTTGCTCTAACATCTAGATGTCTGCTCCTCGGTGACAATCTATAAATCGTGCTAGGTGATAAAACAATGGCCCTCTCCACCTATGAGTCTAGGTGACTCCTTACTCATTGTTCCTCAGGCAAATCGTCACTCACTCTCTCTCTCTCTCTCTCTCTCTGGTCTCTAGACCAACAACACTACCACAATGCATAAACCCAGGTAAAATTGTCTTATAGGCCAACTATAGGTTCTCCAGGCACCTCATGTGACTTGCTGCAATTTTTCCCTTGGTGCCCATTCGCTTCTCTATGTCTGCTCCTGTCCTACCCTTTTAACATCACTGTGGCACAACACTTAGGCATTGCAAAGCCCTCACCCATGTAAGCATCAGTCTATTCCTAGGTCAAATCACAGACAGGAATTTTTTATTGAATTATGTCACTTTATTAGTATAAAACTAAAAGTCCCAAAATACTTGTTGCCTTTTGGCATACACGTTACACATGTATTTTTGTATTTTCTGCATCCTGTAGGGAGCAGATCCTTACAATTGGGCAAATATATACATGTAAAGTAACACATTTGTACAGGTGTGTGTAATTAATCCCTTTTCTGCAAATAAAACACCCAATGTGAAGCACACCAATGTACTTTTCACTCACTTCACTTCTTCATGAGGAAGCAAAGTGGGTGAAACTTACGTTAAGGTGCCCCGCATGGCCGGTTTGTATTGACGATTGCCATCTCTTTACTATCTGTTGCACATTTTCCATGTGTTGCTGCACGGCCATGGCACATGCATCTTAAAGGTCCACTTTGACAAATAATGGTTGGGAACATGTCATGTTGTTTAGAGTTTGACGAACAAGCACCTTTTAAATTTGCAGCATTGTGCCCATAACTCATTTGTGATTGACAGTTATATTATTTGTCCCCCCAACATAGACATTGAGGGGGAGATTTATCATTGCTTTTAGAGAATTTTTTGTCTGTGTTTAGGCACAGTTCAGGCGCAAGCAGCATATTTTGAGACTTTTATGCGTCTCTTGATATAGACAGCTTCACTCTTTTTGCCTACCCGTAGAACTTTGACCATGCAGTGCTCACGTATTTATCATTTGCGACTTTTGTCAAAAGTCGCTATTTTGTGTGCAAAGGTTCTTTATTGGGCGCAAATCTACACCACCTACCAGTAGGCGTGAGAATCACTTCTACCTTCAGCCTTTAACCACTTGTGGAGACAGTGTCCCCTTCACCTTCTATGACACTCACTCAGGAGCTGAGTGTGGGTCATAGATGGGTGATCCAGGCGGCAATCTGCAACCAGGACCCATCTCTAATGCCAGACATCACTGATCACGTTGAGGCCCGGCTTTAACCCCTAATCAAATTTGATTGTAGTGTCTAAAATGCAAGGAAAAATGTCCCGGCAGCTCTGTGAAAGTAAGTAAAAACACCTTCCAAATTCCAAACATCTTCCAAATTCAGGACCCGGGAAAGTGTCTACTTCCCTCACTCACAAGCATCTAGAAAAATGCGGTAGAGCTTTTCCCACCACAGCAGAGCTGCACAAAATTCATCAATCTTCTTGATAAATAAGATGCATGCTAGTCAAACCTACCATCCAAATAAACGTGGCAAAATAGCTCTACCGTAGACATTCTTTGATAAATCTGGGCCTGAATGTTTCATTTGCGGGGAAAAAATTAATTATACACAACTGTACAAATGTATTCCTTCACATGTATATATGTGCCCTATTGTTAGGATCTACTCACTACAGAATGCAGAAAATACAAGTGTAACTTGTGTACTGGAATATTATGTTTTATAATAATTTTTGTGTGACATCATTTCTTGGAGATGAGTGGAGTAGTCGTGATGCCTTTATTGGCTAACTGAGCTGACACAGATTGCAAGCTTTCAAGCCCTTTCAGAAAGGATTTGTGAGGTTTTGAAAGCTTGAAATCTATATCTGCTCAGTTAGTCAATAAGGCAATCATCCCTCAGCCACCTATCCCCTTTCTACGGCTAACATGGTGCCAACTCTAATTTTTTTATGATTTCCTGTCAGTGCTATTTTTGGTGTGATGTTATTGGACACAGCGACACTGCTGCGGCCCACAATAATAGTCTAGTCGCTTACCCCATTATATATTGTGGCTTACAAGGCTCCAGTTACAAGACAATTCAGCAGCCGACCTTCAAGAGATCAAAGCTAAGCAGTTGTATAATTTAGGCTATTGAATAATTAAAAGTGTCATTCCTGGACTCCACACAGGGAATGAATCAAATTCTGTCTCTATAGTAGAATTCAGCAAGGTTACCCATCATTTGGGCTTAAGCCATGATGAAAATGCTAATTATGATGTGTTAAAAATAATATTAAACAGTCTTCCTTGTGAACTCCTGGTTAGCCATACTAATAACTGTAGACTAAAGGCTCATCTACTTCATTGCTTATCTGCTGGCAGAAAAAAAGGAAAGGGAATGTTCAATTGTTAAATACAAAATTCTCTGCCAATATCAAGAAAAGTCAGGATGTCTGCAATATATATTTGGTTGTCATAGGATTGATAGTAGTATACCATTGGATGAACTACTACATTTTGCTGAATGGATGGCAGCTCTTGGGTAACAGTTGAAAGCTTTGTTTCTGTGAAAGTGCTGGCTATCCAGCTGTTGCTGTATATCAATTGTGAGATTGGTTCTCTTGCCAGAGATTTTTGTATGAATTTAATCTTTTCTATATTAGCTCATAAGTTTATCTTACTATATTGGATGACAAGTCTGAGTCTGTCAGAGTATATATATTTCATTTTCAGTATATCAGTTTTCCAGTAATTTAACATATATAGAGACTTTATAGGATTCTTGTCTGTACTTATATGGAAAACTTACTATTTTCTTTGTATGGATGAATAAAAAAGAAAACATCCAATTACATTAATTTAAAAAACAATCCTTTATTTATGATGCTTTATTTTCCAAACATTGGGAATCAGTGTGGCATTAAAAGTGAAGAAACCATCACATTCTAATTTTATTTATATTTCCATCCAATAAAAATTTTGAATTTCCCATAGACTGCCATTGCTATTAACAATCCCTATGCACTGTGAGTAACATAGTAGCATACTAACATAGTAGATGCAAGATAGAAATGAATGGCAGGGCACTCACCAGCAGCTGATAATTTCTTCTTTATTCCATTTTCGTGAAAAGGTATACACAGACACAGAGATGGAAGGACAAAGGGTGCGGGGATGGCTTCATGGGCAACAATGCCGTTTTGCACACATGTGCTTCAACTGGCCCATCTTGATCAAATCAAGTCAAGTCAGTCTAGTCACATCTAGGCTAGCTCAGTCAAGTCTGTACACGTGAAGTTCAGACGAGTCAAGTGAGATCTTAGTCGAGAAGGACTACAAATCACAGAGTGCAAATACAGCAACTGTGGTTCCCTATCCTTCAGCAAAAGTTGCACTGAAATTGAACTGTTCTGTGTGTATAATCTTGTATTATAAGGGGTATTCCAGGAATTTTGTTTAATTTTACTGTGCTTCAGGGGCTGTAAAATTAATGTCTGTACCTGTGTTGGATGGCTTGTCTTGCAATTCTAATGTGATTTTTGCCCCTATGTTTATATTTAACAGCATATAAAATGAGTGATGTCTCAGGTTTTCACAGGTTGCAGTGCAGCCCGAGAGAGTACATCACTAGTTAGGTGTTAAAAAGAGTCTGTCTGCTTCAAAGGGTGGAGCGACTGCTGGGTGGGATGGAGATCATTCTCCACAGGGCTGCAGCAATTGTAGCTAAAGTGTGCTGCAAAGGATGGGGTGACTGATGTTTGGGAGGGAGAAAAGTAGGTGCACTTATATACACAGTCTCCAGAATCCTGCGGTCTTAAAGGGACACACATTTGGGTTTAAAATATAACTCTTACACTTAAACCATATATTGTACATAAAACATCCTTCTGTCTCTTTTTTAAATAAAAAAGAAGCTTAGAGTCATTATACACATCATCAAATTATGCAAAAGACAAATACATCTTTGGCTGCATTTTTGTTTAACCTGGCATTAATGAAGGCCTGCTATATAAACCCAGCACACCCTCAATTTAGCTTTAGTCACATGCAGGTAATGCTGTGTGTTGGCAGGGGATACCACATCAGTTTGTCTGGGGAAATTATAGCGGACAGAGACTAAGGTTTTCTGACCCGCAAGCATTGTAAAACAGAGAAAGAAAGATATATACAGACAAGGATAGACAGACTACCTCACTATTCATGACTTAGGCTACATTCTTCTACTGCGCCATAATCCAGTTCTGATGCTTACACATCCATTGTATGCACTTTTTGTCAATGGACTGGGTTTAGCATGGGCATTTCAACTATTCTTTGAGTACAGAGCTTCAACCACCGGACAAAAACTGATTCCCTAAAATCGTATACAATCGTATTCCAAATAATAGTTTTTTGCATCAGATTTAAAATCATATCCAAAAATCATATGGTAGAACATTTTAAGCTTTTCATCCGATTTTTACACTCCTTGTATGTAGCCGGTGATCCAAAATAGCGACCAAGCTCCATAGACTGGTTCTGTGTGTGGAGACTAGGCTGCTGTGATCCATTACTGTCACGATGCCGGCTGGCAGGAGGTGGATCCTCTGTGCCAGAGAGGGATTGGCGTGGACCGTGCTAGTGGACCGGTTCTAAGTCACTACTGGTTTTCACCAGAGCCCG
The DNA here is from genome assembly GCF_029499605.1 of Hyla sarda. NCBI lineage: Eukaryota > Metazoa > Chordata > Amphibia > Anura > Hylidae > Hyla > Hyla sarda. The sequence goes on from NC_079191.1 coordinate 281,707,791, forward strand.
CCGCAAAGCGGGATGGTCTTGCTGCGGCGGTAGTGACCAGGTCGTATCCATTAGCAACGGCTCAACCTCTCTGGCTGCTGAAGATAGGCGCGGTACAAGGGAGTAGACAGAAGCAAGGTCGGACGTAGCAGAAGGTCGGGGCAGGCAGCAAGGATCGTAGTCAGGGGCAACGGCAGGAGGTCTGGAACACAGGCTAGGAACACACAAGGAAACGCTTTCACTGGCACAATGGCAACAAGATCCGGCGAGGGAGTGAAGGGGAAGTGAGGTATAAATAGGGAGTGCACAGGTGAACACACTAATTGGAACCACTGCGCCAATCAGCGGCGCAGTGGCCCTTTAAATCGCAGAGACCCGGCACGCGCGCGCCCTAGGGAGCGGGGCCGCGCGCGCCGGGACAGGACAGACGGAGAGCGAGTCAGGTACGGGAGCCGGGATGCGCATCGCGAGCGGGCGCCACCCGCATCGCGAATCGCATCCCGGCTGGAGACGGTATCGCAGCGCACCGGGTCAGTGGAGCTGCCCGGAGCGCTGCGGTAGCGAGAGTGAAGCGAGCGCTCCGGGGAGGAGCGGGGACCCGGAGCGCTCGGCGTAACAGTACCCCCCCCCTTGGGTCTCCCCCTCTTCTTAGAGCCTGAGAACCTGAGGAGCAGACTTTTGTCTAGGATATTGTCCTCAGGTTCCCAGGATCTCTCTTCAGGACCACAACCCTCCCAATCGACCAGGAAAAAGGTTTTCCCTCTGACCTTCTTGGAGGCCAGTACTTCTTTAACGGAGAAGATGTCCGAGGAGCCGGAAACAGGAGTGGGAGAAACAAACTTAGGAGAGAAACGGTTGATGATAAGTGGTTTAAGAAGAGAAACGTGAAAGGCATTAGGAATTCGAAGAGAAGGAGGAAGAAGAAGTTTGTAAGAGACAGGATTAATCTGGCACAAGATTTTGAAAGGACCAAGATAGCGTGGTCCCAATTTGTAGCTAGGGACACGGAAACGGACATATTTAGCGGAGAGCCATACCTTGTCTCCAGGAGAAAAAATGGGGGGAACTCTTCTTTTTCTATCAGCAAACTTCTTCATGCGTGATGAGGCCTGTAAAAGAGAATCCTGGGTCTCTTTCCATATGGTGGAAAGATCACGAGATATTTCATCCACAGCGGGCAAACCAGAGGGCAAGGGAGTAGGGAGGGGGGGAAGAGGGTGACGGCCGTACACCACAAAAAATGGGGATTTGGAGGAGGATTCAGAGATTCTGAAGTTATACGAAAATTCGGCCCATGGTAGAAGATCTGCCCAGTCATCCTGGCGGGAGGAAACAAAATGGCGTAAATAATCACCCAGGACCTGGTTAATTCTTTCTACTTGCCCATTGGATTGAGGATGATATGCAGAGGAAAAGTTTAATTTAATCTTGAGTTGTTTACAGAGAGCCCTCCAGAATTTAGACACGAATTGGACGCCTCTATCCGAGACGATCTGCGTGGGCAACCCGTGAAGACGAAAAATGTGTACAAAAAATTGTTTTGCCAACTGAGGCGCTGAAGGAAGACCAGGAAGAGGGATGAAATGTGCCATCTTGGAGAATCGATCAACGACCACCCAAACAACAGTGTTGCCACGGGATGGGGGTAAGTCCGTAATAAAGTCCATACCAATCAGAGACCAAGGCTGTTCGGGGACAGGCAGAGGATAAAGAAGACCAGCGGGCTTCTGGCGAGGAGTCTTATCCCGGGCACAAACAGTGCAGGCTCGTACAAAATCCACAACATCCGTCTCCAGAGTCGGCCACCAATAGAAACGAGAGATGAGTTGCACGGATTTCTTGATACCCGCATGACCTGCGAGATGGGAGGAGTGACCCCATTTGAGGATTCCGAGGCGTTGGCGTGGAGAAACGAAGGTCTTCCCTGGAGGAGTTTGCCTGATGGAGGCTGGAGAAGTGGAGATCAGGCAGTCAGGGGGGATGATGTGTTGCGGAGAGAGCTCTACTTCCGAGGCATCCGAGGAACGAGAGAGAGCATCGGCCCTAATGTTCTTATCGGCAGGCCGAAAGTGAATTTCAAAATTAAATCGGGCAAAGAACAGAGACCACCTGGCCTGGCGAGGATTCAGCCGTTGGGCAGACTGGAGATAGGAGAGGTTCTTGTGATCGGTGTAAATAATAACTGGAAATCTTGATCCCTCCAACAGATGCCTCCATTCCTCAAGTGCTAATTTAATGGCTAGAAGCTCTCGGTCCCCGATGGAGTAGTTCCTCTCAGCTGGAGAGAAGGTCCTAGAAAAAAAACCACAAGTAACAGCATGCCCGGAAGAATTTTTCTGTAGAAGGACCGCTCCAGCTCCTACAGAGGAGGCATCAACCTCCAATAGGAAGGGTTTAGATGGGTCAGGTCTGGAGAGCACGGGAGCCGAAGAAAAGGCAGACTTGAGCTGTTTAAAGGCGTCTTCCGCATGAGGAGGCCATGACTTAGGATTGGCATTCTTTTTGGTTAAAGCCACGATAGGAGCCACAATGGTGGAAAAATGTGGAATGAATTGTCTGTAATAATTGGCGAACCCCAAAAAACGTTGGATAGCACGAAGTCCGGAGGGGCGTGGCCAATCTAAGACGGCAGAGAGTTTGTCTGGATCCATTTGTAGTCCCTGGCCAGAGACCAAGTATCCTAGGAAAGGAAGAGATTGACATTCAAACAGACATTTCTCCATTTTGGCATACAGTTGATTGTCACGAAGTCTCTGAAGAACCATGCGGACATGCTGGCGGTGTTCTTCTAGGTTGGCAGAAAAAATCAGTATATCGTCCAGATATACAACAACACAGGAATATAAGAGATCACGAAAGATTTCATTAACAAAGTCTTGGAAGACGGCAGGGGCGTTGCATAGGCCAAAGGGCATGACCAGATACTCAAAGTGTCCATCTCTGGTGTTAAATGCCGTTTTCCATTCATCCCCCTCTCTGATGCGAATGAGATTATAGGCACCTCTTAAGTCCAGTTTGGTAAAGATGTGGGCACCTTGGAGGCGATCAAAGAGTTCAGAGATGAGAGGTAGGGGGTAGCGTTTTTTTACAGTGATTTTATTAAGACCGCGGTAGTCAATGCAAGGACGTAGAGAGCCATCTTTTTTGGACACAAAGAAAAATCCGGCTCCGGCAGGAGAGGAAGATTTGCGGATAAAGCCCTTCTTTAAATTTTCCTGGATATACTCAGACATAGCAAGAGTCTCTGGGACAGAGAGAGGATAAATTCTGCCCCGGGGTGGAGTAGTACCCGGGAGGAGGTCAATGGGACAGTCATAAGGCCTGTGAGGAGGTAAAGTCTCAGCTTGTTTTTTGCAAAAAACATCCGCAAAGTCCACATAGGCCTTAGGGAGACCGGTTACAGGAGGCACCACAGGGTCACGGCAGGGAGTACTGGGAACCGGTTTAAGACAGTCCTTGGAACAAGAGGGGCCCCAACTCTTGATCTCCCCAGTGGCCCAATCCAGGGTAGGGGAGTGGTGTTGAAGCCAGGGTAGTCCAAGGAGAATTTCGGAAGTGCAATTGGGGAGGACCAAAAACTCAATTTTTTCATGGTGAGATCCGATGCACATTAGGAGGGGCTCCGTGCGGAAACGTATGGTACAGTCCAATCTTTCATTGTTAACACAATTGATGTAGAGAGGTCTGGCGAGACTGGTCAGCGGGATGTTGAACCTGTTGGTGAGAGAGGCCAAAATAAAATTTCCTGCAGATCCGGAATCCAAGAAGGCCATAGTAGAGAAGGAGAAGGTAGAGGCGGATACCCGCACAGGCACAGTAAGACGTGGAGAAGCAGAGTTGACATCAAGGGCTGTCTCACCTTTGTGCGGGGTCAGCGTACGTCTTTCCAGGCGGGGAGGATGGATAGGACAATCCTTCAGGAAGTGTTCGGTACCGGCACAGTACAGGCAGAGATTCTCCATGCGGCGTCGTGTCCTCTCTTGAGGTGTCAGGCGAGACCGGTCAACCTGCATAGCCTCCACGGCGGGAGGCACAGGAACGGATTGCAGGGGACCAGAGGAGAGAGGAGCCGGGGAGAAAAAACGCCTTGTGCGAACAAAGTCCATATCCTGGCGGAGCTCCTGACGCCTTTCGGAAAAACGCATGTCAATGCGAGTGGCTAGATGAATGAGTTCATGTAGGTTAGCAGGGATTTCTCGTGCGGCCAGAACATCTTTAATGTTGCTGGATAGGCCTTTTTTAAAGGTCGCGCAGAGGGCCTCATTATTCCAGGATAGTTCAGAAGCAAGAGTACGGAATTGTACGGCGTACTCGCCAACGGAAGAATTACCCTGGACCAGGTTCAACAGGGCAGTCTCAGCAGAAGAGGCTCGGGCAGGTTCCTCAAAGACACTTCGAATTTCCGAGAAGAAGGAGTGTACAGATGCAGTGACGGGGTCATTGCGGTCCCAGAGCGGTGTAGCCCATGACAGAGCTTTTCCAGACAGAAGGCTGACTACGAAAGCCACCTTAGACCTTTCAGTGGGAAACTGGTCCGACATCATCTCCAAGTGCAGGGAACATTGAGAAAGGAAGCCACGGCAAAATTTAGAGTCCCCATCAAATTTATCCGGCAAGGATAGTCGTAGGCCTGAAGCGGCCACTCGCTGCGGAGGAGGTGCAGGAGCTGGCGGAGGAGATGATTGCTGAAGCTGTGGTAGTAGCTGCTGTAGCATCACGGTCAGTTGAGACAGCTGGTGGCCTTGTTGCGCTATCTGTTGTGACTGCTGGGCGACCACCGTGGTGAGGTCGGCGACAACTGGCAGAGGAACTTCAGCGGGATCCATGGCCGGATCTACTGTCACGATGCCGGCTGGCAGGAGGTGGATCCTCTGTGCCAGAGAGGGATTGGCGTGGACCGTGCTAGTGGACCGGTTCTAAGTCACTACTGGTTTTCACCAGAGCCCGCCGCAAAGCGGGATGGTCTTGCTGCGGCGGTAGTGACCAGGTCGTATCCACTAGCAACGGCTCAACCTCTCTGGCTGCTGAAGATAGGCGCAGTACAAGGGAGTAGACAGAAGCAAGGTCGGACGTAGCAGAAGGTCGGGGCAGGCAGCAAGGATCGTAGTCAGGGGCAACGGCAGGAGGTCTGGAACACAGGCTAGGAACACACAAGGAAACGCTTTCACTGGCACAATGGCAACAAGATCCGGCGAGGGAGTGAAGGGGAAGTGAGGTATAAATAGGGAGTGCACAGGTGAACACACTAATTGGAACCACTGCGCCAATCAGCGGCGCAGTGGCCCTTTAAATCGCAGAGACCCGGCGCGCGCGCGCCCTAGGGAGCGGGGCCGCGCGCGCCGGGACAGGACAGACGGAGAGCGAGTCAGGTACGGGAGCCGGGATGCGCATCGCGAGCGGGCGCCACCCGCATCGCGAATCGCATCCCGGCTGGAGACGGTATCGCAGCGCACCGGGTCAGTGGAGCTGCCCGGAGCGCTGCGGTAGCGAGAGTGAAGCGAGCGCTCCGGGGAGGAGCGGGGACCCAGAGCGCTCGGCGTAACAATTACATTTAGGGCAGTGTCTTCTGGGAGGAAGAATCATGAAGTTTCTGGCACTTTCCAGAGTATTCCAAGGCTACTGCATATGTGTGAAAAAAAAAATTGTGTGCGATAAATCTTATGAAATTGCACAGTCACACGATTCAATACATGACATTGATTACATTGACCATGATAATCTAAAAATCAGATATGATTTCATTCCGATATTGAATCGTTGTCAGCCACGATTTTACCCCCAACATAAACTTATACAAAATCGGATGCAGATCAAAACTGATGCATGTGTTGGATATGATTACTCAATGGAAGTCAATGAATAAGACTTAGCAAACAGTTTTGTATGATATGAAGGTAAAAAATCGTGAGAAAAAGTAGGATGGGAAAATCGTGATGTGAGCCCACCCTAAATGTTCATCCACAGAAACTATTCAGATACTTCAGAAGGCTTTGGGAAATATGCAGTTAATGCAGTGCAGTTCTCTACCAGTGGTACATCTATGATTACTTTGAAAAAAGTGCAACCATTCAGAGTAAATTATAGATTACTGTGATAAGGGAGTCAAGCAGCATGAAACTTTAACAATGCTGGATGTGGATCCTCCGACCTGTGAGGCAGATGACATGGGCCGTATCTGGGAGTGGAGTCTAAGGACCTGCTGGTCTTTACCAGAGCCCACCGCAACGCAGGACAGGCTTGCTGCAGCAGGCGACACCTGGGTCGCTACCCCCAATACGACTCGACTACACAGGTAGCTGGGCAAGATAAAGTACAGATGGATGAGGCAGAGGCGTAGTCTGACTAAGCAGAAGGTCAAGGCAGGCGGCAAAGGTGCGTAGTCAAATAACGTAGCGGAAGGGTCAAATATATGGGTAAGGCAAACAGACAATAGGGGCAATGAAGATCCGGCATGAAATAGGGGAAGGAGCTGGCTTAAATAACATATGGGAAGGACCAGGCACCAATTAGTGGTGTGCTGGCCCTTTAAATCTGGCAAATCCGGCATGAGCGCCCTATGCGAATCACAGTCCCACCGGGAAAAGGAGGCAGCGATCTCTCATGGTCAGAACGCCGGACCGGAGCACTCACTGTGACAGTGAGTCGTCCCCCCCCCCCCCCCTTTTGGTCTCCCCTCTTTTTGGAGGACAAGAACTTCTAAATGAGGTCACGATCTAAAACGTTGTCCTGCGGCTCCCAAGACCTCTCCTTCAGCCCACATACTCTGCCCAGGGAAGTAAATCGGCCCAGTCGTCATGACGAGCAGAAACAAAATGGCGCAGATAGTCTCCCAAGACCTGGTTCACCCCTTCGACCTAACCATTGGATTGGAGTGATAAGCTGAGGAAAAGTGCAATTTAACTTGGAGATGTGAGCAGAGGGCCCTCCAGAACTTAGAGATGAACTGACTCCACGATCGGATACAATATGAGATGGAAGATCAAGGCAGGCGGCAAAGGTGTGTAGTCAAATAACGTAGCAGAAGGGTCAAATATACGGGTAAGGCAGACAGACAATAGGGAATGCTTAATCTCAGTCTAGGGGCACTGAAGATCCAGCAGGGAAGAGGGGGAGCAGCTGGCTTAAATAACATATGGGAATCTGGAGAAACCGGCGTGCGTGCTGTAGGAGGCGGGGGGCGCGCACAGGGAACCAGAGAGCCGGACAGCAGCATATAATGAACAGGCCACAATTCGCATGCGGGCGCATCCCGCTATGCGAATCGCAGTCCAGCCAGGGGAAGGAGGCGGCGAGTGCTCTCGGTCAGAGCGCTGGACTGGAGCTCTCGCCCTGACTGAAACTAGTGACAGGTTCCTTTTCGGTTTGCAGTGCTGCTTCATACATTTATGAAAATCCAAATGCAATAACCAGAAACTTTAAGCACATTTTTATATTTTTTTTATTTTGAAATTGAGGTTGTACTCATGATTCAATATGCTGGATCTTATATAAGAGCTTGTTGAGGCTGGGCTTTACTATTGTATAAGAACCTTAGGCCACTGGAGTATCCTCCTGTTAGCCAACCCAACATTCAATTTACTGTTACTGATTTGTAAAGTACTGTGTGTGGCATTCCTACTTTGCCTCATTTTACCTCATTTAATTTAAAAAGTAAAGCCTGTTCCTCTGAAACAAGAATGCACATACCACAGCCCATGGCCTTCTGAACAGAAAAATAACTGAGAGTATGCTTGAATGATCAGCATTAAAGGTAACCTGCCACCAGTGTTTTGCTGCCCCAACTGCAGGCAGAATAAAGCGAGTAGAGGCAATGCTATTCCCAACACACTATGATTTACTTAGGAAATCATAGTCTAAAAATGCCAGGTAACTAGGCAGTGAGGAGGGTCTTGGCAGCTGCAAGCAGCTTTGCCAGCCAATTTTCATTTTCGTGGTTTCGTTTTTCCATCTCGCCTTTTATTTTTCCATCTTCAGATGAGGGCTTGTTTTTTTGTGTGATTGTACTTAATAATGACATCTTTCATTTTACCATAAAATATAGAGCAAAACTAAAAAAAAATTATTATTTGGGGGGCGGATATTGAAATTGTGGTGGTTTTGTTTTTACGAAGTGTACTTTTTGGTAAAAATGACATGCCTTCTTTCTGTAGGTCAATGAATTCTAAATGTTATCCAATTTATATTATTTTTCTAATATTGTACTACTTGAAAAAAGCCAAACTTTTAAAAACTTTTTTATAACTTCCATAACTTTTAAATTTTTCTGTATTTTTTTCGTCTATAGCTTTTGTCGGTACCATTTTTGTTTTGATGTGACTTTTTGTCACTTTTTATTCATTTTTTTCTAATATATCATGTGACCAAAATCTGCATTTCTGGCCATTCAAGATCATGATATTTTAATAGTTCAAACAATTATGCACATGGTGATGCCAAATATGTGTATTATTATTATTATTATTTTTTTTGTGGAAAATAAGAGTGGTTTTATTTTTTATTATATGATTTTAAAAACATATTTTTTTTTATTTCACAAGCAATCTTTACATTGCGTTTACTGTGTAATGCTATGCCTATTGTATAGCATTATACAGTGATATTGGTGCTCCATTGATAAAGCTTGGCTAAGCCAGGATGCATTATTGGATCAGTGATTCAGCGGCAAAAGGCAGGTAAGTGGACCCTCCACCACCATTTTAGTGCATTTGACCCCCCGTGATCACCTCTCATGGGTCCGATGAGCTCCCTGAGCTAACGGGAATATCTAAATGAATACTTTACCACTGCCCGTTATTAACTGATAGTAGCCGACACGCGCCACTATGAAGCAAGCGTAGCTTCCGTGCTCCCTTCATAGTAAATTAATGCTCTTAGGCATAGTGTCCTACGGTATTGCTTTTCTCTCCCATGGATTTGATCAGTTGTCTGTTTTCCTGCTGCAACAGAGCACACAATATTTTCTTGCGCACACACAGGATAGACTAACAAGCAATATGCAGTTAAACTGAGAATACCTGACCTTCTCAGTGGATGCCCTAAGGGCAACACGACAAAACATGGAAGGCACATAGGGGATTAGTAAGGATATATGTATCAAACAGTACAATTCCAGAAATGCTTGTACTTTGGAAATATGATTCATTTCATATAAGGCATCCATTTAGATATATACATCTTTGTGGTAAAACCCCTTGAGCCTCCAAATCAAAGTATAAATGCTAATGCTTATGTATACATACTTTAAAATAGTTGTAATAAATATAACACATCCTACAAACCAACAAGTCCTGATATCTGTACGTAAATGGGGAAAAATGCTGTGAGGCAAAAGTTTTATTGCAGCCCCTTAAATAAGAATACTAGAGCAATGCAGCCCTCAGTCCAAAAAAGGTTGTACATTCTTGCTCTAAGGACAGAAGCCATTATGTAACTGTAACAGAATGTTATTGTACATGCAAATGTTCTCTGACTGTTCCATCCTCGCCACTTTGTAATCTAAAGTAATCGTAAGTGCTCAACTGCAATGTATCTAAAGACATTATAAAAGGCAGCGGATAAGTACAGATTTTAATATATCCTTTTATATTCAAAAATTCTCTTAAAACTAATTGAAACTCTGATGGCGGGGGAACAGAATAATAAATCCTACATTTATTTATGCTTCATACTAATTCTGTTTCATTTTATGTCGAGCCACCTGCCTGCAGTCATTTCGTGTCCAGTATCGTAACTTCTCTGTACTGTTGAGTGATTGAGAGCAGAAGAAAATATTCTAAACTTGCAAAATACAAATCACATGCAACGTATTTAGACTGGTGACTACTGGAGCCTTACACAACCCACTGGAACCCATGAGGTCTATTTATTTAATCTCTCATGACTGTGTTGAAGTGACATTTTACTATAGTACAAGAAAAAAGGAATGTATTTATTGACTTGTTTATACTAGAAATCCGTGGCAGCCTTCGCGCTGTTCTTTATTACAGAAACAAAGAACATGCTGGTTGGCAGCAATGTCTGAAAGACGCTGCTTAATCTTGACTGGATAACAAGCAATTCCTAAATCTGATTTCATGCCATGAATATATATATACTGTTTACTTATGATATTTCACAGAACATAATAGAGCAGTGGAAATGCTTTGTAAATACACTGTTCCTCATTCCAGTGTAATGAACTTAAAGGGGTATTCCAGGAAAAAACTTTTTTTTTTACACATCAACTGGCTCCAGAAAGTTAAACAGATTTGTAAATTACTTCTATTAAAAACCTTAATCCTTTCAGTACTTATGAGCTTCTGAAGGTAAGGTTGTTCTTTTCTAAGTGCTCTCTGATGACACGCGTCTCGGGAAAAGCCCAGTTTAGAAGAGGTTTGCTATGGGGATTTGCTTCTAAACTGGGCGTTTCTTAAGACACGTGTCATCAGAGAGGACTTAGACAGAAAAGAACAACCTTAACTTCAGAAGCTCAAAAATACTGAAAGGATTAAGATTTTTTAATAGAAGTAATTTACAAATCTGTTTAACTTTCTGGAGCCAGTTGATATATAAAAAAAAAGTTTCTTCCTGGATAACCCCTTTAAAAAGGATTTATGATTAAATAAAATCAGATTTAAAAAATAGATGGCTTAGACTATGGACCACGTTTTTTTTTTCTTTTTCCTTATCATCATTCTGACAATCATCTGTCTTTTATTTTAATTAAAACAAAGTATTTTTTTTTCCTTGATGAGTAAAAAAAATGTTTTGCCACTATACAGTATGTAAGTACAGATAAATTAGCACTCATTTATATCTTAAAAAGTAGTATAATAATACCACTTTTACATATATTTAAAGTTATGTAATGTTTATTTAACTTAAGGACATAGCCCATTTTGGCCTTAAGGTCACAGCCAATTTTCATTTTTGCGTTTTCGTTTTTTCCTCCTCCTCTTTTAAAATCTATAGCTGTTCTATTTTTCCACCTAAAAATCCATATGAGGGCTTTTTTTTTTTTTTTTGCTCGATCAATTATACTTTGTAATGACAGCTTTCATTTTACTATAAAATGTACGGCAACATTTTTTGAAAAACTGCAATTGTTTTTTATGCAGTGCACTTTATGGTAAAAATGATACATTATCTTTATTCTGTAGGTCAATGCGATTAAAACAATTATCCAATTTATATAGTTTTTCTATTATTGTACTACGTTAAAAAAAGCTAAAAAAATGTTAACAAAATTGGTATGCATAAAATTGTCCTCTTCTGCTTAAAAAGTGTCCCATTTAGCTTGTGTACTTTTATTGTCTGGTATTAGCCACGGGTCCCGATGACTGATAGCCGGCTGGACCACCCCACTAAGAGGCGGGGTCAGCTTGTGGCCCCGTGTCATAGATGGGGAGCGGGATAAGGGCCTACAGGTACGCCCTTCGTCCTTAAGTCTATAGTTCCCACGATCACTTTTTGACTCTTTGTATATATTGATACCACATTTGCAAAGCACCAGTCCCGTGGTACACTCCCTGTCATTATAGAATCCTTACATATATAGTTCCCAAGAACACTTTTTGACTCATTTTTATATATTGGTACCACATTTGCAAAGCGCCAGTCCTGTGGAACACTCACATTATAGAATCGTTATATTTATATAAGGAATAAGGGAATAACATTACTTAATCCTTCCTGGGCCTAGTGATTTGTGTGGCTTACTGTTACAAGGCGGCACCACACTTCTTGTTCGGTTAAACAGGTGAGATTTTCTGGAAAACTTTACATTATCCAGCAAATCTCACCTGTTTAACCCAACAAGTGTGATGCCACCTATGTGAATCTTGTGAAGAAGAGCAATGTAATAACTGATAAGAATTTAGATCTCCCTTTGCAAATGAGGTCCCGGGTGGCCATGGTATCAGTAAAGAAAACCACAATCTGGCCTTCCCACAGATGACCTCAAGTGAGGGAGGCCGCTACAATGGGGAAAACTTTGAATAGTGTAGAAGTACAAGAGAACCCAGGAAGAGCCAAAACTTCAGAAGGCCATGCTCTGGCCAGCCAATGAGGGGCATATATATATCTGCAAAACCTGCTGAAGCTGCTGCATCAGTTTCGACCACTGTGAGGATTCAGTGGCCTTGGGGATAAACATGGAAACTCCATTTCAACCTGACAGATACCAGTCCCACATGATCATGTCAGCCTTAGCTGACTGGTCAAGAACCACTGTGGAGTCAGCCAACAGCCAACAGCCTGGAGATAAAAGTTTTACTCTGAGGAATGATCCCCATGACAAGTTCAACATACCCAGGAGGCTTCCCAGGTGAAGTTGTTGTCAATTGCCTCCATTTTTATGCACTGAACAGAATCTGCAAATGAGGCCCTGAAGTGATGTGAACAGATGTGAACCTAGCCTAAAACAGCTGTATGACCCTAAGAGATAACCACTGGTCCTTTATCTTTTGTTACAAAGTAGGATCATTTTTTTTTTCTCTCAAAGAAACAACTTATGAGCATTTGCATGTTTGTTAGTAGTTTTTAGTCTTCATTTAAAGCTCTCCAAATCACTATGACAATATAAATATACCTTGACACTGCCTAGTATGCAAAAATGGCAATTTAATGCAGAATAGAAATATAAATACACATAATATCACAAAACTACGGCAATTATTATGGGAGAAAAAGGCATAAATTGGCCAGACAGAGCCAAGCTGAGGCAGTTAAAGTCAATGTATAATGTAATTAGTTTTTATGAGTTTTCATTAAATGATACTCAGGCAAGCAAGAAAGAATTGCATTAGCCTATAACATATGTATTCTGGAAACAAATGTATAAAGGTGCTAAGAAATTAGAATTGGAAATGAAAAACTTTGTATGGAAGATGAAAGTGATTTTCATTATCACGTAGTCTTCCTGACACTATATTAAGCATCCATGTATTATAAATAAATATACAATCATGTTTATTCATTAACATTTTTCATAGCCTGAGAAATTGGCAGTTTTTAGCAAGAATCCTTTGCCAGTTTTTCCAACAGGAAATTCATATATATATTTATAGTTATTTTTAAAATAAAGATTTCAGATTTGAAGTATTTGAGTTGAATTGCTGGGATATTATTGCTCTGATGACACTAGCTCAGAATAACAATATTTTAACCCCCTAAGGAGCAGGGGTTTTTCCGTTTTTGCACTTTAATTTTTTCCTCCTTACCTTTAAAAAATCATAACTCTTTCAGTTTGGCACCTAAAAATCCATATTATGGCTTATTTTTTGTGCCACCAATTCTACTTTGTAATGACATCAGTCATTTTACACAATAATATACGATGAAACGGGGAAAAAAAATCATTGTGAGACAAAATTGAAAAACAAACTCCATTTTGTAACTTTTGGGGGCAGTACATTTTTCGGTATAAATGACACATTCCCTTTATTCTGTAGGTCCATACGATTAAAATGATACCCTACTTATATAGGTTTGATTTTTTTGTACTTCTGAAAAAAATCCTAACTACATGCAGAAAAATGTATACGTTTAAAATTGTCATCTTCTGACCCCTATAACTTTTTTATTTTTCCGCATATGGGGCTCATTTTTTGCGCTGTGATCTAAAATTTTTAGCGGTACCATTTTTGTATTGATCGGATTTGTTGATCGCTTTTTATTCATTTTTTCATGATATAAAAAGTGACCAAAAATACTCTATTTTGGACTTTGGGATTTTTTTGCGCGTATGCCATTGACCATGCGGTTTAATTAATGATATATTTTTATAATTCGGACATTTCCTCACGTGGTGATACCACATATGTTTATTCTTATTTTTATTTACACAGTTTTTTTAAATGGGAAAAGGGGGGTGATTCAAACTTTTATTAGGGAAGGGGTTAAATGATCTTTATTCACTTTTTTTCACTTTTTTTTTTTGCAATGTTATAGGTCCCATAGGGACCTATAACACTGCACACACTGATCTTTTACATTGATCACTGGTTTCTCATAGGAAACCAGTGATCAATGATTCTGCCGCTTCACTGCTCATGCCTGGATCTCAGCGATTGGACACCAGAAGGCAAGGTAGGAGACCCTCCTCGTGTCCTACAGCTGTTCAGAACGCCGCGATTTTCGTCGCGGCGATCCCAAACAGCCCCCTGAGCTAACCAGCATGGTTTCACTTTCACTTTAGACGCGGCGTTCAACTTTGAACTCCGCGTCTAAAGGGTTAATAGCGCGCGGCACCGCGATCAGTGCTGCGCGCTATTAGCCACGGGTCCCGGCCATTGTCATGGCCCCGCGATATAGAAAGGGAAAGGACTCAAGGACTCAGGACGTACCGGTACGTCCTTGGTCCTTAAGGGGTCAGTCAAACTACATAGGAAATCAGGTGAAGAATCTAATGACAACAATCTAACAGAAACTGAAAGAATTGCTGCATTTTGTCTGCATTATTGCCAACATAAAAATGTAAATAAATGAAATGCCAAAGTACATATACCAATATGTGGCACCTAAAACTTGTCACACAAAGAGAGGAAAAAAAGGGAGAAAAGAGCAGTACAGAAGCCAAGACTCTGAAAGAATCTAAATAAAAAAGAGCTGCCAGTCAACAAGAGCTTGGTTTTTTATTGATGGAGCTAACTTAGAAGAGCATAAACTGACTGGTTGTTCTAAAATATAAGTGAAAACCAGTGAAGGGGCCACAGTACTAAATCAGCATTAAGGGCCCTTCAGTCTCAGGATTGATGGAGTCCCAAAGGTAGGATAAGCAAACATAAATAGATGGCATATCCTATCCTAGTACACAAAATGTCCTCTATGCTCATTTTTGTTATTGGCTAGAATGAGATTAAAGGGGTATTCCAGGCCAAAACTTTTTTTTTTATATATCAACTGGCTCCGGAAAGTTAAACAGATTTGTAAATTACTTCTATTAAAAAATCTTAATCCTTCCAATAGTTATTAGCTTCTGAAGTTGAGTTGTTGTTTTCTGTCTAACTGCTCTCTGATGACTCACGTCCCGGGACGTGACATCATCATTGAGCAGTTAGACAGAAAACTTCAGAAGCTAATAACTATTGGAAGGATTAAGATTTAATAGAAGTAATTTACAAATCTGTTTAACTTTCCAGAGCCAGTTGATATATATAAAAAAAGGTTTTGCCTGGAATACCCCTTTAAATGAAGGAGGCATGACAAGAGAGAGAAGAGTACACTTTTCAATTCCTATTTGCAGGATATGCTTACAGTATCCACAAGTTACAGATCAAATAAATGCAACTGTCATAATGATTATCTGCTATTTTCACATTCTGCAAATTCTCACAGGGAACAGCTTTTAATTTGTCTACTAAACATTTTTGTTACAAAAGAATATATTATTAGTAAATGTGTACCCATCACTATGGACACTATGGAATCACTTAGGCTATGTTTACATGCTGCAGCTAATTAGTGGTACTGCAGCTAATTACCACATATAGTTTTGTTCTAATGACCACAATCTCTGTAAAAATGGCGCATTTTACCATAATTGTTTGAATTATGCTAGTAGTGGTAAAATGCACAATTTTTACCGCAATTTCAGTTGTTCGTGGCAAAAATGTATCTGGTGATTAGCCTAAATAAACACAGCCTAAGGACATGTACTCAGCTATATTTTTAAAGCAGACCTGTGAGCAAATGTTTAGGTTATAAAGTAAGGGCATTTTGACTATACCTCTTATTAGTTAAGTCAGTGGTTCTCAACCTTTTTGGCGACTGTACCCCCAAAGCCTGAAAGTATGTCCGCGGGTACCCCCTCGAGGGGCACCTGCGCGTGAGGGGTATCCGCAGACAAAAGGCTTGTTCTTACCTTTATAATAATGCATTCCCCATCCATCTTAATCCCCTTGTGTTATTATCCCCCTCAATTTTAATTCCCTTGTGCCACTATTCCCCCCCTCTCCATCTTATTCCCCTTGTGCTATTACCCCCTCCATCTTAATCCTCTTGTGCAATTGACCCCCCTCCACCTTAATCCCCTTGTGCTATTATCCCCCCTTCATTTTAATCCCCCTGTGCTATTATCCCCCCTCCATCTTAATCCCCTTGTGCTATTATTCCCCCTCTATTTAATCCCCTTGTGCTATTATTCCCCCTCCATCTTAATCCCCTTGTGCTATTATTATCCAATATGGCAAAAGGGGATCAGAGGGAGGGGGATAATAGCACAAGGGGATTAAGATGGAGGGGGAATAATAACACAAGGTGATTAAGATGGAGGGGGGATAATCAACCCCTCCTCCATCTTAATCTCTTGTGCCATTATTCCTCCCTCCCTCTCATCCTCTTGCACCATTCCCCCTTCCTCTGATACCCTTTTGCCATATCAGATAATAATGGCACAAGGGGATTAAGTTGGAGGGGGGGAAAATGGCACATGGGGATCACAGTGAGGGGGGAATAATGGTACAAGGGGATTAAGATGGAGGGGAAATGGAAAAAGGGGATTAAGATGGAGGGAGGGAATGGCAAAAGGGGATTAAGATGGAGGGGGAATAATGGCACAAGGGGATTAAATTGGAGGGGGCGATGGCAAAAAGGGATTAAGATGGAGGGGGAATAATAACACCAAAATAACTCCATATGAATCCCCTTTTGCCATTTTTCCCCCCTCCAACTTAATCCCCTGGTGCCATTATTATCCGATATGGCAAAATGGGATCAGAGGAAGGGGGAATGGCGCAAGGGGATTAGATGGAGGGGGAGAGGGATAGTGGCGGAGGGGGGGAATGAGGGGAGATGGGGAGAAATAAAGCACAATAATGTCCTCAAAAACCAGAATACTGACACTAAATGGGAGACTTTTAAAAGTATCTTAAACTCTCACTGTAAAATGTATATACCTTATGGGAATAAAAGGGTCAGAAATAAAAAAAAACAATATGGATGAATAGAAACTTTAAGGGGGCAATAAATGACAAAACTAAAGCATTTAAACTACTAAAAGTGAAGGACGGCAGTGAAGAAGCATTAAAAAGCTATAGAGAAAAATGTAAAATTTGTTTAAAAAAAAATGATAAAAGCCGCAAAAATAGAGACAGAAAGACTCATTGCCAAAGAGAGTAAAACTAACCCCAAAATGTTTTTTAACTATATAAATAGCAAAAAGGCCAAAAATGAAAGTGTAGGCCCTTTAAAAAATGATAAAGAAGAAATTATAAACGGGGATCAGGAAAAAGCAAATATATGAAACTAATTCTTCTCCACTGTATTCACTGAGGAAAATGAAATGCCAGGTGAAATACAGTGTGATAAGGTAAACTCCCCAGTACAGGTCACCTGTCTAACCCAGGAAGAAGTACAGTGCCGCATACAAAAAATCTAAATAGACAAATAACCAGGTCCAGATGGCATTCACCCCTGTGTTCTAAATGGATTAAGTAATGTAATAGACAGACCTCTATTTTTAATATTCATGGACTCTATAGTAACAGGGACTGTTCCCCTGGACTTGCTCATGGCAAATGTGGTGCCAATATTTAAAAAGGGGACAAAAGGTGACCCCGGAAATTATAGACCTGTTAGTTTAACCTCTGTTGTATGTAAATTGTTTGAGGGTTTTCTAAGAGATGCTATTTTGGAATATCTTGATACAAATAAATGTATGACTCCATATCAGCATGGCTTTATGAGGGATCGATCCTGTCAAACTAACCTGATCAGCTTTTATGAGGAGGTGAGCTCCAGATGGGCAATCGCTGGATGTCGTATATCTGTATTTTTCCAAAGCATTTGATACGGTTCCACATAAACGGTTGATGCATAAAATGAGAAGGATCGGGCTGGGGGAGAATGTGTGTAAGTGGGTAAGTAACTGGCTCAGTCATAGGAAGCAGAGGGTGGTTATTAATGGTACTTATTCTGATTGGGTGACTATAACTAGTGGGGTACCACAGGGGTCCATCTTGGGTCCTATTCTATTTAATATATTTATTAATGATCTTGTAGAGGGGTTGAATTTTAAAGTAGCAATCTTTGCAGATGATACTAAACTTTGTAAAGCGGTAAAGACAATAGAGGACAGGGCACTGTTACAAATGGATCAGGATAGGTTGGAGGTTTGGGCTGGGAAGTGGCAGATGAGGTTCAACACTGATAAATGTAAGGTAATGCACATGGGGAGGAAAAATCCGGCCTGGGATTATGTATTAAATGGGAGCACACTAGGGACGAGGAAAAGGACTTGGAAGTTTTAGTTAACAGTAAATTTAGCTGTAGTGACCAGTGTCGGGCAGCTGCTGCCAAGGCAAATAAAATCATGGGGTGCATCAATAGGTGCATAGATGCCCACGACAAGGAAATAATTCTACCGCTGTACAAATCACTAGTCGGACCACACCTAGAATACTGTGTACAGTACTGGGCACTGTTACGCCTAGCGCTCCGGGTCCCCGCTCCTCCCCGGAGCGCTCACGGCGTCTTTCTCCCTGCAGCTCCCCGGTCAGTCCCGCTGACCGGGAGCGCTGCACTATCATGGCCGTTGGGGACGCGATTCGCACAGCGGGACGCGCCCGCTCGTGAATCGCATCCCAGGTCACTTACCCGTTCCCGTCCCCTGCTGTCATGTGCTGGCGCGCGCGGCTCCGCTCTCTAGGGCGCGCGCGCGCCAGCTCCCTGAGACTTAAAGGGCCAGTGCACCAATGATTGGTGCCTGGCCCAATTTGCTTAATTGGCTTCCACCTGGTCCCTGACTATATCTAACCTCCTCCCATGCACTCCCTTGCCGGATCTTGTTGCCCTTGTGCCTAGTGAAAGCGTATTGTGTGTCTAAAGCCTGTGTACCAGAACTTCTGCTATCCACCCTGACTACGAACCTTGCCGCCTGCCCCTGACCTTCTGCTACGTCCGACCTTGCTTCTGTCTACTCCCTTGTACCTCGCCTATCATCAGCAGTCAGAGGGGTGACCCGTTGCTAGTAGATACGACCTGGTCACTACCGCCGCAGCAAGACCATCCCGCTTTGCGGCGGGCTCTGGTGAAAACCAGTAGTGACTTAGAACCGGTCCACTAGCGCGGTCCTCGCCAATCCCTCTCTGGCACAGAGGATCCACTACCTGCCAGCCGGCATCGTGACAGTAAATCCGGCCATGGATCCCGCTGACGTCCCTCTGCCTTATATCTCTGATATCACCACGGTGGTCGCCCAGCAATCCCGACAGATCGCCCATCTAACCCACCAGCTGTCGGAAGTATTCACCATTGTGCAGCAACTTCAGTCGCAACTTCAGCAGCAATCATCTCCTCCGCCAGCTCCTGCACCCCTTCCGCAGCGAGTGGCCACTCCTAGCCTCCGCCTGTCCTTTCCGGACAAATTTAATGGGGACTCTAAGTTTTGCCGTGGCTTCCTTTCGCAATGTTCTCTGCACTTGGAGATGATGTCGGACCAGTTTCCTACTGAAAGGTCTAAGGTGGCTTTCGTAGTCAGCCTTCTGTCTGGAAAAGCTCTGTCATGGGCCACACCGCTCTGGGACCGCAATGACCCCGTCACTGCCTCTGTACACTCCTTCTTCTCGGAAATTCGAAGTGTCTTTGAGGAACCTGCCCGAGCCTCTTCTGCTGAGACTGCCCTGCTGAACCTGGTCCAGGGTAATTCTTCCGTTGGCGAGTACGCCATACAATTCCGTACTCTTGCTTCTGAACTTTCCTGGAATAATGAGGCCCTCTGCGCGACCTTTAAAAAAGGCCTATCCAGCAACATTAAAGATGTTCTGGCCGCACGAGAAACTCCTGCTAATCTACATGAACTCATTCATCTAGCCACTCGCATTGACATGCGTTTTTCTGAGAGACATCAAGAGCTCCGCCAGGAAAAAGACTTAGATCTCTGGACACCTCTCCCACAGTCTCCACTGCAATCTGCGCCTAGGCCTCCCGCCGAGGAAGCCATGCAAGTGGATCGGTCTCGCCTGACCCTGGAAGAGAGGAATCGCCGTAAGGAAGAGAATCTTTGTCTGTACTGTGCCAGTACCGAACATTTTTTGGTGGATTGCCCTATCCGTCCTCCACGTCTGGGAAACGCACGCTCGCACCCAGCTCTCGTGGGTGTGGCGTCTCTGGATGCTAAGTCGGCTTCTCCACGTCTCACGGTGCCTGTACGGATTTCTACTTCAGCCAGCTCTTCCCTCTCAGCCGTGGCCTGCCTGGACTCTGGTGCTTCTGGGAATTTTATTCGGGAGTCCTTGGTGAATAAATTCCGCATTCCGGTGACCCGTCTTGTCAAGCCACTCCACATTTCCGCGGTCAACGGAGCCAGGTTGGATTGCACCGTGCGTTACCGCACGGAGCCCCTCCTAATGTGCATCGGACCTCATCACGAGAAAATTGAATTTTTTGTCCTTGCCAATTGCACTTCCGAAGTTCTCCTTGGACTACCCTGGCTTCTACACCATTCCCCAACCCTGGACTGGTCCACTGGGGGGATCAAGAGTTGGGGTCCCTCTTGTTCCAAGGACTGCCTTAAACCAGTTCCCAGTACTCCCTGCCGTGACCCTGTGGTTCCTCCTGTATCCGGTCCCCCTAAAGTCGTTAGGGACTCTGCCTGCCACAGAAAATGCCTCTCCCCCCCTCCCAGTCCCTTCAGGCAAGCCTCTGTGTCCCCTCATGGCTCCCGTCCTTGTGTCTCCCTGCCCCGTGCCAAGCTTCACCCTCTGCCCTCCCTCCCCATTCCTACTCCTGCTGTACTGCCTGCCATTGAGGAAACCATCCATTCCTTCCCGGTGTCCTCATCCCAGGGGAGGCAGTCACCGGACAAAAAAAAGGGGAGACCTAAGGGGGGGGGTACTGTTACGCCTAGCGCTCCGGGTCCCCGCTCCTCCCCGGAGCGCTCACGGCGTCTTTCTCCCTGCAGCTCCCCGGTCAGTCCCGCTGACCGGGAGCGCTGCACTATCATGGCCGTTGGGGACGCCATTCGCACAGCGGGACGCGCCCGCTCGCGAATCGCATCCCAGGTCACTTACCCGTTCCCGTCCCCTGCTGTCATGTGCTGGCGCGCGCGGCTCCGCTCTCTAGGGCGCGCGCGCGCCAGCTCCCTGAGACTTAAAGGGCCAGTGCACCAATGATTGGTGCCTGGCCCAATTTGCTTAATTGGCTTCCACCTGGTCCCTGACTATATCTAACCTCCTCCCATGCACTCCCTTGCCGGATCTTGTTGCCCTTGTGCCTAGTGAAAGCGTATTGTGTGTCTAAAGCCTGTGTACCAGAACTTCTGCTATCCACCCTGACTACGAACCTTGCCGCCTGCCCCCGACCTTCTGCTACGTCCGACCTTGCTTCTGTCTACTCCCTTGTACCTCGCCTATCATCAGCAGTCAGAGGGGTGACCCGTTGCTAGTAGATACGACCTGGTCACTACCGCCGCAGCAAGACCATCCCGCTTTGCGGCGGGCTCTGGTGAAAACCAGTAGTGACTTAGAACCGGTCCACTAGCGCGGTCCTCGCCAATCCCTCTCTGGCACAGAGGATCCACTACCTGCCAGCCGGCATCGTGACAGGCACCAGTGTATAAGAAAGATAAAGTGAAGCTGGAGAGGGTTCAAAGATGGGCAACCAGGGTAATACGGGGAATGGGAGGACTACAATACCCAGAAAGATTATCAGAATTAGGGTTATTTAGTTTAGAAAAAAGAAGGCTTAGGGGAGACCTAATAACTATGTATAAATATATCAGGGGACAGTACAGAGATCTTTCCCATGATCTATTTATACCCAGGATTGTATGTATAACAAGGGGGCATCCTCTCCGTTTAGAGGAAAGAAGATTTCTACACCAGCACAGACGGGGGTTCTTTACTGTAAGAGCAGTGAGACTGTGGAATTCTCTCCCGGAGAAGGTGGTCATGGGGAACTCTGTAAAATAATTTAAAAAGGGTCTGGATGCAGTTTTTGAGAGTAAGAACATTGCTGGTTATGTATATTAGAATTATAGAGTCAGAACGTTGATCCAGGGATTTATTCTGACTGCCATATTTGGAGTCGGGAAGGAATCTTTTACCTCTAGTATGAGGGTTTTTTGCCTTCCTCTGGATTAACTCAGTAGGGACTCAATAGGGAAATAGGTTGAACGTGATGGACTCTGGTCTTTTTTCAACCTTATGAACTATGTTACAAGCCATTAAATTTTATCCCTTTCCCCCTCCATCTTAGTGCTTTGTGCTTTATTGATTGGATTGGCATTAAGATGGAGGGGAAAGGGATAATTACATTTTAATGCCTATGCCTTGCGCTTTATTACTCCCCATCCCCCTCCCCCTCCATCTTAATGCCTTGTGCTCTGTCCAATACACCCCCCCTCCGTCCAATACATCCCCCCTCCGTCCAATACATCCCCCTCCATCCAATACACCCTCCCCCCGCCGTTCAATACACCCCCTCCCCGTCCAAAACACCCCCCCTCCGTCCAATACACCCCACCCTCCGTCCAATATATCCCCCCCTCCGTCCAATACATCCCCCCTCTGGCCCACACAGTTATTAACTTTTATTCTTTTTTCCTGGCCTCAGGTGAGACCCTGTTTGCTGCTACTTGATGCAGCGCATCCCGTTCGGCGGGGCCGCACTGACGTGTGATGTCCTCCTGCGCTGTGCGGCAACTCCGTGCAACGTCAGAGGAGGTCACACGTCTCCCCGGCAACCAGGCAGCTCATTTACAGTAGCCGCGGCCGCAGCTCGGGCCGCGCTACTGTACGGTGAGCTGCCACAGCTATGCGCTGTCAAATACGCGTACCACGGGTTGAGAACCCAGGAGTTAAGTGACTCTTCAGTGCTGAGATATCAGGGTAAAAAAACACTGCAAGACCCCAGCACAGTTCAGCCCCTTCACCAGTTAGTCACCTTGTACCTACAAAATGGGGTCTGTATTATACTGGGGGCCTGGTACTTTGGTCTGTATTATACTGTAGTCTGCATGATACCCCAGATACTCCCACCCCAGTGGGATCTCAATCTAGGGTCTGCATTCTACTGGGGGCCTGTTACCAGGGTCTGGGGGCCTGGGGGCCTGTTACCTTGGGAATTGATACTGAGGTCTGATTTTGTGGTTTGAATTACACATGGGAATTTATAATGGGGTGTGATTTGAAGGTCTGTATTATGCTAGGGGCCTGATACTAGGGTCAGTATCATACTTAGAATCTGATTCTGGAGTTTGCATTATATTGAGGTTTGTTTTATGTCTAAAACTGGGGTTTGATTCTGAGTGTGATTTGGGGGTCTCTATTATACTGATTCTGGGGGTCTGCATTATACTTGGGGATGTAATACTGCTAATTATTTATTCAGGTATCCACGTTTATGCTGCAGCACTGCACCATAGGAGACTAATCAATGGTGACTGAGGAACTCATTGCCCTGATGTGCACAGACTAACTGCCCAACCTGCAAAACTGACTTAAACTGCAAAACACATTGCCAGTTGTAGGGGTGGGTACCCGAGGTGCTGTACAGATCACATTTTATGTGGGTATTGAGCTGCTGTTTTGTATATGTGTTCTTTATGTGTTCTCTTTGCACATACACTTTACTTCTTGGACACTGCAATGGCAGTTTGTACCTTTGATTATCCCAGCGGTGTTCATATCAATTTGAGGTACTTGCTCCTTATATTTCTTTATACAGTTTTGTATCTATATATGAATTTCTTACATAATTCAAAAAAAAAATTTTTTATATGTTACTACATTTTGCTGCTGCAGATATTTTCTTTGTAGGGTTGTATTTATATTTGTTACATTAGGCAGTATTTATATGGTCCTGACTCTTATCAGTTGGGGTATACATCGGACATAGCCTTTTATTGTGCATTGTTCTCCCTTACATTAGCTGTGGTTTTCCCTTTCTTTGGGCCTGTTAGCCTCATACACCTCCAAGCAACGTGGGGTGGCCAAATTCCATAGTAGACCATTATGCAGATTCAGATGACCACTTTCCTTATGTAGACATTCTTTTGTCCAGTAAACTATACACTCTTCTAAAGATCTATGCATTGAATGCACCTAAGCAAGATTTCTACTCAAAGCTATTAACAATTATCCTTGCCAGGAGTCCCCACTCTCTCCTTCTGGCAGGAGAGCTAAATACTCCATTTCGACCCTCCCTTGACAAATTACTAGGCAACCCACATGTGGTTCCTGTCCTGCCAACCGTGGTTCCCGTCCTGCCGACCCTGATACTTTCACATTATTCCCTGTGGACATGTGGAGGGCAAGAAATCTTTCTACCTAAACCAAAGACCCCCCAGTACCTCAGTCTTACTGGCCAGTAGCCCTTCTGAACCATGACTACAAGTTGCTTTCTAAATTTCTAGCGTCATATCTCCAGGCTATCTTTCCCAAAATTCTTTAGAATGCAAAACAAGGTTTTATACGGAATATCCACTCAAAAATATATGGAACACTCTGGCAGCCGTGTCTCTGCACTAGACAAATAAAGGCCCACATTCCTGTGTTTTTTCTCTTTTTCTTCTATATGCTTTTGCAGATTACATTCTTCTCATGATTTCTTAACCCCGACAGTTACTCCTTACCCTCTTAGCTGACCTACATATCAAGGGCCTTTTTTCAGGCTTCACCTAGAATCTGGAAAAATACAAAAGACTTCTTTACTGAAACAACCCAGCAAATCCCTCTGGACCGCTCTTATCACATTATGCTGTAACACCAAATGTGTTCATTACCTTGGAGTGGAGAAAACAAGATCACCTGCTGGGGGCAATTACCTCTACTATACTTCTCAGGCACAGACAGCTATATGATGGTGGTTGGAATCCCCAAGTTACTATATTTAGGCACTTACAGTCTATCTCTGCCCCAGGGAAAAGCATCAAGTTAATTCTTTGTACCGTATGTTCTTATGGAATAATAAAAAAAAATGAAATTGTCATTTCTTATTTCGGATTACAGCTAGAGGAAGTGCACTAGACGCACAAAACAGCTTGTTCCGGTTTCCCCTGCCCTCCATCACAGCTCCCCCGCCTGCTGCCTTCCGTATTTCTTCAAGACCCGAATAAAGACCTGGTTTGGTGAGTGCGGCCTCCTTCTTTGTTCTTCGTTCTCTGCTTCATTTCTTATTCTCCAACAACCAAAACTGCCTCAACTTCCTCATATCTGTCTCCTAAATCTAGCTGCACAATTCAGGATCATTAGAGACTGTATTAAGAACATCTATGTCCACACTATGTGGATCTGGACCAGATGTTGGTATCTGCATTTTCACTTCCTAATGTTCTACACACTCTGCATGTGATGATATCACCACTGGCTAAGGACAACCATGTCTGTGTGGAGGTCTTGGCAAGAAATTTGACAACTCATTGGATCCATGCAGATCTTTGTTAGTCACCATGGTGGGGAATTCAATTTTCCAAAAGGCTGTCCCGACATGGTCATTAGACATAGGCATGCAAAGGGCATACATAAGGTAACTATTAGCTTTATTAGAAATGTCCACCAAATCTTCCTTGCCTCTTCAAAAGCTATGTGACAAACATGAACCATATACATACCATCTGTTACGCCTAGCGCTCCGGGTCCCCGCTCCTCCCCGGAGCGCTCACGGCGTCTTTCTCCCTGCAGCTCCCCGGTCAGTCCCGCTGACCGGGAGCGCTGCACTGTCATGGCCGTTGGGGATGCGATTCGCACAGCGGGACGCGCCCGCTCGCGAATCGCATCCCAGGTCACTTACCCGTTCCCGTCCCCTGCTGTCATGTGCTGGCGCGCGCGGCTCCGCTCTCTAGGGCGCGCGCGCGCCAGCTCCCTTAGACTTAAAGGGCCAGTGCACCAATGATTGGTGCCTGGCCCAATTAGCCTAATTGGCTTCCATCTGCTCCCTGCCTTTATCTGACCTCCTCCCATGCACTCCCTTGCCGGATCTTGTTGCCCTTGTGCCTAGTGAAAGTGTTTTGTGTGTCTAAAGCCTGTGTACCAGAACTTCTGCTATCCACCCTGACTACGAACCTTGCCGCCTGCCCCCGACCTTCTGCTACGTCCGACCTTGCTTCTGTCTACTCCCTTGTACCTCGCCTATCATCAGCAGTCAGAGAGGTGAGCCGTTGCTAGTGGATACGACCTGGTCACTACCGCCGCAGCAAGACCATCCCGCTTTGCGGCGGGCTCTGGTGAAAACCAGTAGTGACTTAGAACCGGTCCACTAGCGCGGTCCTCGCCAATCCCTCTCTGGCACAGAGGATCCACTACCTGCCAGCCGGCATCGTGACAGTAGATCCGGCCATGGATCCCGCTGAGGTCCCTCTGCCTTATATCTCTGATATCACCACGGTGGTCGCCCAGCAATCCCGACAGATCGCCCATCTAACCCACCAGCTGTCGGAAATGTCCACCATAGTGCACCAACTTCAGTCGCAACTTCAGCAGCAATCATCTCCTCCGCCAGCTCCTGCACCCCTTCCGCAGCGAGTGGCCACTCCTAGCCTCCGCCTGTCCTTGCCGGACAAATTTAATGGGGACTCTAAGTTTTGCCGTGGCTTTCTTTCGCAATGTTCCCTGCACATGGAGATGATGTCGGACCAGTTTCCTACTGAAAGGTCTAAGGTGGCTTTCGTAGTCAGCCTTCTGTCTGGAAAAGCCCTGTCATGGGCCACACCGCTCTGGGACCGCAATGACCCCGTCACTGCCTCTGTACACTCCTTCTTCTCGGAAATTCGAAGTGTCTTTGAGGAACCTGCCCGAGCCTCTTCTGCTGAGACTGCCCTGCTGAACCTGGTCCAGGGTAATTCTTCCGTTGGCGAGTACGCCATACAATTCCGTACTCTTGCTTCTGAACTATCCTGGAATAATGAGGCCCTCTGCGCGACCTTTAAAAAAGGCCTATCCAGCAACATTAAAGATGTTCTGGCCGCACGAGAAACTCCTGCTAACCTGCATGAACTCATTCATCTAGCCACTCGCATTGACATGCGTTTTTCTGAGAGACATCAAGAGCTCCGCCAGGAAAAAGACTTAGATCTCTGGACACCTCTCCCACAGTCTCCACTGCAATCTGCGCCTAGGCCTCCCGCCGAGGAAGCCATGCAAGTGGATCGGTCTCGCCTGACCCTGGAAGAGAGGAATCGCCGTAAGGAAGAGAATCTTTGTCTGTACTGTGCCAGTACCGAACATTTTTTGGTGGATTGCCCTATCCGTCCTCCACGTCTGGGAAACGCACGCTCGCACCCAGCTCTCGTGGGTGTGGCGTCTCTTGATGCTAAGTCGGCTTCTCCACGTCTCACGGTGCCTGTACGGATTTCTACTTCAGCCAGCTCTTCCCTCTCAGCCGTGGCCTGCCTGGACTCTGGTGCCTCTGGGAATTTTATTCGGGAGTCCTTGGTGAATAAATTCCGCATTCCGGTGACCCGTCTTGTCAAGCCACTCCACATTTCCGCGGTCAACGGAGCCAGGTTGGATTGCACCGTGCGTTACCGCACGGAGCCCCTCCTAATGTGCATCGGACCTCATCACGAGAAAATTGAATTTTTGGTCCTTCCCAATTGCACTTCCGAAATTCTCCTTGGACTACCCTGGCTTCTACACCATTCCCCAACCCTGGACTGGTCCACTGGGGAGATCAAGAGTTGGGGTCCCTCTTGTTCCAAGGACTGCCTTAAACCGGTTCCCAGTACTCCCTGCCGTGACCCTGTGGTTCCTCCTGTATCCGGTCCCCCTAAGGTCGTTAGGGACTCTGCCCGCCACAGAAAATGCCTCTCCCCCCCTCCCAGTCCACTCAGGCAAGCCTCGGTGCCTCCTCATGGCCCTCGTCCTGGTGTCACACTGCCCCGTGCCAGGCCTCACCCTCTGCCCTCCCTCCCCATTCCCACTCCTGCTGTACTGCCTGCCATTGAGGAAACCATCCATTCCTTCCCGGTGTCCTCATCCCAGGGGAGGCAGTCACCGGACAAAAAAAAGGGGAGACCTAAGGGGGGGGGTACTGTTACGCCTAGCGCTCCGGGTCCCCGCTCCTCCCCGGAGCGCTCACGGCGTCTTTCTCCCTGCAGCTCCCCGGTCAGTCCCGCTGACCGGGAGCGCTGCACTGTCATGGCCGTTGGGGATGCGATTCGCACAGCGGGACGCGCCCGCTCGCGAATCGCATCCCAGGTCACTTACCCGTTCCCGTCCCCTGCTGTCATGTGCTGGCGCGCGCGGCTCCGCTCTCTAGGGCGCGCGCGCGCCAGCTCCCTGAGACTTAAAGGGCCAGTGCACCAATGATTGGTGCCTGGCCCAATTAGCCTAATTGGCTTCCATCTGCTCCCTGCCTTTATCTGACCTCCTCCCATGCACTCCCTTGCCGGATCTTGTTGCCCTTGTGCCTAGTGAAAGCGTTTTGTGTGTCTAAAGCCTGTGTACCAGAACTTCTGCTATCCACCCTGACTACGAACCTTGCCGCCTACCCCCGACCTTCTGCTACGTCCGACCTTGCTTCTGTCTACTCCCTTGTACCTCGCCTATCATCAGCAGTCAGAGAGGTGAGCCGTTGCTAGTGGATACGACCTGGTCACTACCGCCGCAGCAAGACCATCCCGCTTTGCGGCGGGCTCTGGTGAAAACCAGTAGTGACTTAGAACCGGTCCACTAGCGCGGTCCTCGCCAATCCCTCTCTGGCACAGAGGATCCACTACCTGCCAGCCGGCATCGTGACACCATCCTTCTCTTTGGCTATTTTCAGACCAGGCATTTTATCACTACCTACATTTATATTCCTCCTCACTCGGAATGGAACCCCGTCTTTTACTCCCTCATGATGTGCTCCACGCCTGGTAAGGGACAATATAACTCTTCTACAAGTATTTACTCTCTCTCTTATATAAATCAACAAGGTGTCCATCTGCCTGAATCCCTGTGTTTTCCTCTTTGGACACTAAAGACTTGCTTGCTTAACATATTAGAATATTCACTAAAAACCCTAACATCAACTAGATTTACAGAAATGACTCTTAGGACCCTTCACATGATGTAATTCTCCCCACTTAAAGGTCACAAAATGGGTATTCATCCCGCAGACTCTAGTTTTCGCTGTAGTGCCCGCTCCCCCAGACAGAAATCTTACATTGTGTGGTGTTGCACTTATATTCATCTATTTTAGCAGAAAATATGTGACTTTACTAGTACCTACTTGACCAAATACATCTCTGTTGACACACAGTGGGCCTCATTTACTGAGAGGGGAGTGTAGCTTTCTTTGTGGGTTTTTGTTTCTAACAGGTATTTTTCCATGGTATTTACTTGCACTGACATTTTGTCTGCCAAAAATTATCGGGGAGGAGTGTGTGTGGCTTAACCCATAGCGTCAAAACGGTCTACCCACACACAGCCTCATTTGCTACATTCCAACACATTGAAACTCAACATTACACATACTGGACCGGCTGTACCACCAGCGCAATCCCGGGACAGACTTCATAATGCAGCAGACTGATTTTTCCAGCCAGTGTGACTTTCAGCTGAGGGATTGACAGCTAATCAGAGATACCTGTTGCATGCTCAGGCCTTTCTGCAGGCTACTACAACTCTTACGAGTCCACTACCTTCTGCTGTAAGCTGGCAAATGCCATTCCGCAACTTCCTGCTGTACATTGACTATTGCCAGTCCCACTAGTCAGCCATCACCCTTGCTGCTGCTACCTCCAGCCAGGCCTGGATGGCCTGCCTAAATTTGAGAGAGATTTTTTTTTTACATTTCATGCTGTCCACTGGCTACTACCAGTTCCACTAGGCCTGGCTGGAGGAAGCAGCAGCAGTAAGCATGATGGCTGACTAGTGGGACTGGCACTAGCCAGCATACAGCAGGAGGTTGCAAACTGGCATTTTCCAGTTTACAGAAGGAGATTGCGAACTGACATTTGCCATCGTACAAGAGGTGGTGGTGGACTGGTAAGAGTTGTGGTAGCCTGCGGAGAGAAAGTAGAAAATAAAAAATGTTGTTAATTTGGAGGTAGCACCAGCAGCAAGGGTACTGGCTGAGTAGTGGGACTGGCAATAGCCAATGTACAGCAGGATTTTGCGGAATGGCATTTGCCAGCATACAGCATTGGGTGGAGGACTGGTAAAAGTTGTAGTAGCCTGCGAAGAGCAAAAAGTTAAAAAAACATAGTTTTTTGTTCATTCATGAGGTGGCACAGGCCTGGCTGGGGGTAGCAGCAGCAGCAAGGCTGATGGCGGACTAGTGGGATTGATAATAGCCAACGTACAGCAAGAGATTGCGAAATGGCATTTTCCAGCATACAGCAAGAGCGGGTGGTGCTCCTATCCTGACCTCCTATCCTGACCTCCTATCCCGACCTCCTATTTCGACTTCCTATCCCGTCCTACTATCCTGTCCTCCTATCCCGTCCTCCTATCCCGACCTACTATCTTGACCTCCTATCCTGACCATCCCGTCCTCCTATCTTGACCTCCTATCTCGACCTCCTATCCCAACCATCCCATCCTCCTATCTCAACCTCCTATGTCGACCTCCTATCCCGACCTCCTATCCCGTCCTCCTATCCCGTCCTCCTATCCCGTCCTTCTATCTTGACCTCCTATCCCGACCTCCTATCCCGTCCTCCTATCCCTTCCTCCTTTCTCGACCTCCTATCTCGACCTCCTATCCTTACCTCCGATCACGACCTCCTATCCCGATCCCCTATGCCGTCCTCCTATACCGTCCTCCTATCCCGATCTCCTATCCCTTCCTCCTATCACGACCTCCTATCTTGACCTCCTATCCCGTCCTCCTATCCTGTCCTCCTATCCCGTCCTCCTATCCTGTCCTCCTATCTCGACCTCCTATCTCGACCTCCCATCCCAACCATCCCGTCCTCCTATCTTGACCTCCTATCTCGACCTCCTATCCCAACCATCCCATCCTCCTATGTCGACCTCCTATGTCGACCTCCTATGCCGACCTCCTATCCCATCCTCATATCCCGTCCTTATATCTTGACCTCCTATCCCAACCTCCTATCCCGTCCTCCTATCCCTTCCTCCTTTCTTGACCTCCTATATTGACCTCCTATCTCGATCTCCAATCTCGAGTTCCTATCCCGACCTCCTATACCGTCCTCCTATCCTGACCTCCTATCCCGTCCTCCTATCTCAACCTCCTATCCCGACCTCTTATCCCGACCTCCTATCCTGTCCTTCTATCTTGACCTCCTTTATCGGCCTCCAATCCAGTCCTACTATCCCGTCCTCCTATCCCGTCCTCCTATCCTGTCTCCTATCTCGACCTATCTTGACCTCCTATCCAGACCATCCTGTCCTCCTATCTAGACCTCCTATCTCGTCCTCCTATCCCGACCTCCTATCCCGACCTCCTATCCTGTCCTCCTATATTGACCTCCAATCCCGAGCTCCTATCCCCACTTCCTATCTCGACCTCCTATCTTGACCTCCTATCCCGATCATCCCGTCCTCCTATCTCGACCTCCTATTTCGACCTGCTATCTCGACCTCCTATCCCGACCTCCCATCCCGTCCTCATATCCTGACCTGTCATATGTGTACCAGGTATTGAAATATCTCCAGCCGTACCAAAGTTATGTGGGAACATACATTTCCCATTGATTTGCATGGGACTTTAAACAAAAACCCTGACCCTCACAAATGGGGGGTAGTTAAGGGTTAAATTAACTATCCTATTTTTTAAGTGGACATATAAGTAACATGTGACCAAGTATTATCGAAATATCTCCAGCCGTTTGGAAGTTATGCAGTAACATATATTTCCCATAGACTTGTATGGGTCTTTAACAAAAAAACAAAAAAAACTTTTTCACCCCCTTAAGGTTGGAATTTCAAAAAATCCTTTCTTATTCCTTATCTACATCTTAAAAACAACACCTGTGCAAAAATTCAGGTTTCTAGGTCCAAGGGTTTTTATATATAAGATGTATGTATATATATATATAGAGAGAGAGAGAGTGAGAGAGAGAGAGAGAGAGAGAGAGAGAAAGAGAGAGAGAGAGAGAGATAATAAAATGTTCTGTCTATCTATCTATCTATCTATATATATATATGTATAAAAAACTGTTGCACACTGCTTGTGACTTCACTAAGTCCCATCTTCTTCAGCTGCTTATTTCTCCAAAGGTCATAATCCTGTCATTGTAATACAAAGATAATACTAAATAATTTTAAGCAGAACATTGCACATTTTACAGTAATTGGGGGCCCAGTAGAGGTTAGTTCATACCTCACAGAGTGGCCCTTTTATATAGGAAAAGCCAGAAAAATCTTTTCATCCACAACAAAAAGGTTTGCATTTATTAAATGTGAAATGTGAAAAAATGTAAACCATAAAACAATAAATGTAATAGTTTCTCACAGTAAGCCAAGTTCTTAAGCCTTAAAATATTTTATATCCAAGATTCATAGCTGCGCTCTGGTGAATGTGATTATACATCTCAAGATACCCCATGGCAATAGTTTCATAGGCATAATTATGTGGTCTTCGCTCCTAATAGTCACATGAATGTGATGAGACTTTTTAAGTACATTTTAAGGAAACAACTGTGAAAAGCACTTTAAGCTGCTGATCTACTGCTGGTAATATTATACACAGAAAAGTAGTAGTACATTCCAATAAATTTATAAGTTTTAAACCCTATCGGCAAAAAATCAGCATCAAAATGTTACTTTAGTGAACAAACACATATATTATGTTTATTTTT
Source organism: Hyla sarda (assembly GCF_029499605.1). Taxonomy (NCBI): domain Eukaryota; kingdom Metazoa; phylum Chordata; class Amphibia; order Anura; family Hylidae; genus Hyla; species Hyla sarda. The sequence goes on from NC_079191.1 coordinate 281,740,438, forward strand.
TTTTTATAAAGGTATCCTAAATATATCATGCAGCCAACTCCAAAGTTATTATAATAATCAAAAATATACAATAAATAAATCACACATGCAATAAGTAATATTTTGGATGGAAAGAGGGAAATAATGTTATTTTCACACTGCAATTGCTAAATGCATTAGGAAACGTACGCAGGGGCCCCATAGAGCCAACAAAGGCCAAAAGAGTGTGTTTTTTACCACTATAAGTCCGGTATACATCAGAAAAATTTGTATTTTAAGAGTTTTTGACATTAGTTATAAAATCTCCAAAAATGCATGAGCTTGTGGGGTAAATTGCCCATTAACCCCTTAAGGACCAAGCCCATTTTGACCTTAAAGGGGTACTCCGCTGCCCTGTGTCAGAAGCTCCGCTCCCCAGCGTCCGGAAGTTTATTGTTCCGAACGCTGTGTGCAGGCTTCCGTGTTCAGGGCCGCCCCTCGTGATGTCACGCCCGCCCCCTCAGCGAAAGTCTATTGGAAGGGGGTGCAATGGCCGTAGACTTTCGTTGAAGGGGCGGGCTTCCCATAGACTTTCGTTGAAGGGGCGGGCGTGACGTCACGAGGGGCGGCCCTGAACACGGAAGCCCGCACACAGCGTCCGGAACAATAAACTTCCGGACGCTGGGGAGCGGAGCTTCCGACACAGGGCTGCGGAGTACCCCTTTAAGGACCAGGCCAATTTTATTTTTGCATTTTCGTTTTATCCTCCTCGCCTTCTAAAAATCGTAACTCTTTTATATTTTTCATCCACAGACCCATATGGGGCTTCTTTTTGCAAGACAAGTTGTCCTCTGTAATGACATCACGCATTTTACCATAATGTGTATGGCGCAACCAAAAAAATACTATTTGTGTGGGGAAATTAAAAAGAAAACAGCAATTTTGCAAAGTTTGGAAGGTTTTGTTTTCACGCCGTACAATTTACATAAAAAATGACGTGTTCTTTATTCTGTGGGTCAATACAATTAAAATGATACCCATTATTACATACTTTTCTCTTATTGTTCCACTTAAAAAAAATCGCAAATGTTTTAACCAAATTAGTACTTTTAAAATCCCTCTATTTTGATGACCTATAACCTTCATTTTTCCGTATAAGCGGCGGTATGAGGGCACATTTTTTGCGCTGTGATCTGTACTTTTTAATAATACCACATTTGTGTATATAAAACTTTAAAAAATTATTTTTTTTTTAAATGTGACAAAAAAAGCAGCAATTTTGGACTTTTTTTTTTTCCGTTCATGCCGTTCACCGTATGGGATCATTAACATAATATTTTAATAGTTCGTACATTTACGCACGCGTCGATACCCAATATGTTTATTAATTATATTTTTTACACTTCTTGGGGGTAAAATGGGAAAAAGGGACATTTTACATTTTTATTGGAGGAGGGTATTTTTCAAATGTTTTTACTTTTTCTTTTACTTTTTTTTACTTCTTTTTTTTAACACTTTTTATGGCACAGCACTGAACAGTGTTATCAGCGATCTTCTTCTCTGGTCTGCTAAAAGGCAGATCAGAGCAGAAGAAGCCGGGAAGATGGCGGAATCAGGTGAGGGGACCTCTGTCCGCCATTTTAGCTGATCTGATCCCCGCAGCCATGCCATGGGCGATCAGATTGGCATAAAATGTAGCTGCACTGCCGCAGATGCCGTGACCTGTATTGATCACGGCATCTGAGCAGTTAACGGCAGACATCTGTGCAAACGCAGTTGTCGTCCATTACAGACGGGTCCCTGGCTGCTATCAGCAGCCAGGACCTGCCCCGCATGACCCGAGCATCGCTCCGATGCTCGCGGTCATGTAAAGGACGTAAATGTGCGTCCTGGTCCGTGAAGTACCGCCTCATCAGGCTTAATAAACATATTTTATATAAGAATTTTTTTTTGCTTTATCGGGGTGCTCTTTCTCCCTGCAGTAAAGCTATTGGCTAGGGGTATTCCTTTTGGAGCAGGACAACTTGCTCCTTTCGCCCTCTCTCCCCCCTCTACCTTTTCACATGTCCTACATTGGAACATACCATGTCCACAGTATAGGGTGTAAGTCCACATGAAATTCATTCCTTTTGTGCCAATAGAGAAACATATATGGTATTGGTGGCCAGTGTTCCTGGAAATCACTGTCCTCCTCTGCAAATGCTGCAGATGTCTTTCCCCAATCTCGCCCTCTCACATTGTTCAGCTGCATCTGGAGAGTTCAATGAGGCTCAGAGTGGGCAGACCAGGAAAATAACCCCATCCCCAGCCTATTCAAAGGTTGCACATTCTTATACAGAGCAGTGTTATTGCACATATATCAATAAAAAAAAATTGAACAGTTGATCACAAGCTCTCTAGGAGTGATGACTATATTTCTCTTGTCTCTTCTCTGGTAGTCCCCATACCACTCTTACACAGAAAAAGGTCAATTGTTGCTCCTGGTTTTATGCTGCAGTTTGCGCATTGAAATAACTGAAAGTGTTCTTTGTGTCTTCTCTGGTTCACTTTTACCTGTATGCTCCTGGACTTGTGGGGGCCATTATGCCTCACATTTATCTATCGAAAAGGGAACTATTGGAAGTAAAATCTATTTCAAAAGAATGACTACATATGTTTGACAGTGCTAAATATCATCTTTTCTGGTGATACATTTGTATTTTTAAAAAGATCCAGGATTGGCTAAGAAAAATGTGTACTCACCCGCCCCAGTTGACCACCACTGCTGTTCCAGTAGTGCCCTGCTGTTCTGCAATTCCTGATCTTCACAAATGGAATCTATAATATCACAGGTTATGGGTACTAGATTTACGGGGATAGGATGTTGACCAGGGATTTATTCTGATCGCCATATAGGAGTCGGTAAGGAATTTTTCCCCTCATGGGGCAATTGGCATCAGCCTCATTGGGGTATTTTGCCTTACACTGGATCAACACAGTAGGGCTTTAAGTTGAAATTAATGGACTCTTGTCTTTTTTCAACATTATAAACTATGTAACTATGTCCACACAGCCAATCACTGGCCACAGTGAACACTCATCTCACCTAGAGCAGGAAGTGCTGAGCAGCAAGACCAGACAAAACTAAATTGTCAAGAACAGGGAATCAGGGCAGGTGAAAACAAAGTCCTGAAATGTCTTCAAGCCTACTTGAAAATACATCTTTGACAACCTTGTTGATCTCTGTTCTTCAAATGGTTTAGATCAAAAAAAAAAATTTCATAAAGGCACCTTAGGGTTCAACTTGGTAAGACCACAACAGAAAGGTAGGTGCAGGAGGCAAACATTGCAATCACCTAAGCAAGTTGTGCTTATTAGGCACTACTCTATTATAGACTTGTAGAATCCACATAAAGGGCTGCAACATCCTGAGCATTCATAGGTAAAACCAGGCACAGAATGGGTGAAGATACAGAATGATTGAGGAATGATGGGGGAGATAAATCAAAACTTGTGCTGAGGAAAGGTCAACCAGCTGCCCATAGCAACCAATCAGATTGCTTCTTTCAATTTTGAAAAGGCTACAGCCAGGATAATAAATCACCAATTGAAGTTCTGGACATGATGTAAAATTTAAAATACTTTTACATCCAGTCCATGTCATTACAAATAAAATATAAGCATGAAATAATTTTTGACCTGGATCCACAGGTCAAAGGGAAAAATTATAACATAAACATAAAGTCTAATTAAATAATAGTAAAGCATGAATGCACAATAGGTGCTATATTTGGGACATAAATAACTATAGAAATAACTGATTATAGCCATAAATATGCATACATAAAATATACATAATTCAGATAGCAAAAAATACATAAATAATACATAAACGTGTATAATATTCAATCCATTGCCGAGAGTAAAAAAGAAGTTTATAAAAAGTTACAAATAATATGCTATAGAAAATGACAATTCTGTTTTACTTCTGTTGCTACCATAAATCAAAGTAGGACCAATCTTCAAGAGTGCAAAGTCTTTATAATTTTTGGACATCTGGTTTGCCCATATAAATAAGCTGGTTTATTATGTCACCAGAGTACAGAAACTAGAACTACAAAAGTTATATATATATATATATATATATATATATGTATGTGGTAACCATAAAAATAGTAAGGGAGATTGTTGTTGCCTTTGTCATTGTCTTTTGAAATTGAGTTTTAAAGTCATTTGGGGGAGATATATCAAAGGCTTTATTTTTTTTGTTTTGCTTTGGATTGTCGCATCTTTTGATTCAGATGTGACTAAGTGTTTTCATAAGCGACTTTTTGGTCTATGTCGTTAGTACACAGGGATAAGGAAACTTGCTTCCTAAAGTGATTTTCTTTTTTCACTTTACAGTGGTCAGAGATTTATCATGTGCAACAGTTGCACAAAACGTTGCATATCCCCGTAACAAATCCACACCAGCAAGACCCTGGTTTACAAAACTTCCTTACCTTGGTGGATTAAAAACCCATTCCTGAAAAATAGCTACTGAGCCCATTTGGAGGACCCCCTAATAGACGTATAAAATGAAATAATCACTTCTAAACACATGCCTGTGATACTAAGGGCAACATTCCCTCTAGGCTTTAAAGTTTTTTGACCCAACCGTAATGTTGTTGTTACGCCAAGCGCTCCGGGTCCCCGCTCCTCCCCGGAGCGCTCGCTACACTCTCCTCACTGCAGCGCTCCGGTCAGATCCACTGACCCGGGGCGCTGCGATACCGCCTCCAGCCGGGATGCGATTCGCGATGCGGGTAGCGCCCGCTCGCGATGCGCACCCCGGCTCCCGTACCTGACTCGCTCTCCGTCAGTCCTGTCCCGGCGCGCGCGGCCCCGCTCCCTAGGGCGCGCGCGCGCCGGGTCTTTGCGATTTAAAGGGCCACTGCGCCGCTGATTGGCGCAGTGGTTCCAATTAGTGTTATCACCTGTGCACTTCCCTATATCACCTCACTTCCCCTGCACTTCCTTGCCGGATCTTGTTGCCATCGTGCCAGTGAAAGCGTTTCCTTGTATGTTCCTAGCCTGTGTTCCAGACCTCCTGCCGTTGCCCCTGACTACGATCCTTGCTGCCTGCCCCGACCTTCTGCTACGTCCGACCTTGCTTCTGTCTACTCCCTTGTACCGCGCCTATCTTCAGCAGCCAGAGAGGTTGAGCCGTTGCTAGTGGATACGACCTGGTCACTACCGCCGCAGCAAGACCATCCCGCTTTGCGGCGGGCTCTGGTGAAAACCAGTAGTGACTTAGAACCGATCCACTAGCACGGTCCACGCCAATCCCTCTCTGGCACAGAGGATCCACTACCTGCCAGCCGGCATCGTGACAGTAGATCCGGCCATGGATCCCGCTGAAGTTCCTCTGCCAGTTGTCGCTGACCTCACCACGGTGGTCGCCCAGCAGTCGCAACAGATAGCGCAACAAGGCCAACAGCTGTCTCAACTGACCGTTATGCTTCAGCAGTTACTACCACAGCTTCAGCAATCATCTCCTCCGCCAGCTCCTGCATCTCCTCCGCAGCGAGTGGCCGCTTCTGGTCTACGACTATCCTTGCCGGATAAATTTGATGGGGACTCTAAGTTTTGCCGTGGCTTTCTTCCCCAATGTTCCCTGCACCTGGAGATGATGTCGGACCAGTTCCCCACTGAAAGGTCTAAGGTGGCTTTCGTAGTCAGCCTTCTGTCTGGAAAAGCCCTGTCTTGGGCCACACCGCTCTGGGACCGCAATGACCCCGTCACTGCCTCTGTACACTCCTTCTTCTCGGAAATTCGAAGTGTCTTTGAGGAACCTGCCCGAGCCTCTTCTGCTGAGACTGCCCTGTTGAACCTGGTCCAGGGTAATTCTTCCGTTGGCAAGTATGCCGTACAATTCCGTACTCTTGCTTCAGAATTATCCTGGAATAATGAGGCCCTCTGCGCGACCTTTAAAAAAGGCCTATCCAGCAACATTAAAGATGTTCTGGCCGCACGAGAAATCCCTGCTAATCTACATGAACTCATTCACCTAGCCACTCGCATTGACATGCGTTTTTCCGAAAGGCGTCAGGAGCTCCGCCAGGATATGGACTCTGTTCGCACGAGGCGTTTCTTCTCCCCGGCTCCTCTCTCCTCTGGTCCCCTGCAATCTGTTCCTGTGCCTCCCGCCGTGGAGGCTATGCAGGTCGACCGGTCTCGCCTGACACCTGAAGAGAGGACACGACGCCGCATGGAGAATCTCTGCCTGTACTGTGCTAGTACCGAACACTTCCTGAAGGATTGTCCTATCCGTCCTCCCCGCCTGGAAAGACGTACGCTGACTCCGCACAAAGGTGAGACAGTCCTTGATGTCTACTCTGCTTCTCCACGTCTTACTGTGCCTGTGCGGATGTCTGCATCTGCCTTCTCCTTCTCTGCTGTGGCCTTCTTGGACTCCGGATCTGCAGGAAATTTTATTTTGGCCTCTCTCGTCAACAGGTTCAACATCCCGGTGACCAGTCTCGCCAGACCCCTCTACATCAATTGTGTAAACAATGAAAGATTGGACTGTACCATACGTTTCCGCACGGAGCCCCTTCTAATGCACATCGGACCTCATCACGAGAGGATTGAACTTTTGGTCCTTCCCAATTGCACTTCTGAAATTCTCCTTGGACTTCCCTGGCTTCAACTTCACTCCCCAACCCTGGATTGGTCCACTGGGGAGATCAAGAGTTGGGGGCCCTCTTGTTCCAAGGACTGCCTAAAACCGGTTCCCAGTAACCCTTGCCGTGACTCTGTGGTTCCTCCCGTAACCGGTCTCCCTAAGGCCTATATGGACTTTGCGGATGTTTTTTGCAAAAAACAAGCTGAGACTCTACCTCCTCACAGGCCTTATGATTGTCCTATCGACCTCCTCCCGGGCACTACTCCACCCCGGGGCAGAATTTATCCTCTGTCCGCCCCAGAGACTCTTGCCATGTCTGAATACGTCCAGGAAAATTTAAAAAAGGGCTTTATCCGTAAATCCTCCTCTCCTGCCGGAGCCGGATTTTTCTTTGTGTCCAAAAAAGATGGCTCTCTACACCCTTGCATTGACTACCGCGGTCTTAATAAAATCACGGTTAAGAACCGCTACCCCCTACCTCTCATCTCTGAACTCTTTGATCGCCTCCAAGGTGCCCACATCTTTACCAAACTGGACTTAAGAGGTGCTTATAATCTCATCCGCATCAGAGAGGGGGATGAATGGAAAACGGCATTTAACACCAGAGATGGACACTTTGAGTATCTGGTCATGCCCTTTGGCCTGTGCAACGCCCCTGCCGTCTTCCAAGACTTTGTTAATGAAATTTTTCGTGATCTTTTATACTCCTGTGTTGTTGTATATCTGGACGATATCCTGATTTTTTCTGCCAATCTAGAAGAACACCGCCAGCATGTCCGTATGGTTCTTCAGAGACTTCGTGACAATCAACTCTATGCCAAAATAGAGAAATGTCTGTTTGAATGCCAATCTCTTCCTTTCCTAGGATACTTGGTCTCTGGCCAGGGACTACAAATGGATCCAGACAAACTCTCTGCCGTCTTAGATTGGCCACGCCCCTCCGGACTCCGTGCTATCCAACGTTTTTTGGGGTTCGCCAATTATTACAGACAATTTATTCCACATTTTTCTACCGTTGTGGCTCCTATCGTGGCTTTAACCAAAAAAAATGCCGATCCCAAGTCTTGGCCTCCTCAAGCGGAAGACGCCTTTAAACGGCTCAAGTCTGCCTTTTCTTCGGCTCCCGTGCTCTCCAGACCTGACCCATCTAAACCCTTCCTATTGGAGGTTGATGCCTCCTCTGTGGGAGCTGGAGCTGTCCTTCTACAAAAAAATTCTTCCGGGCATGCTGTTACTTGTGGTTTTTTTTTCTAGGACCTTCTCTCCGGCGGAGAGAAACTACTCCATCGGGGATCGAGAGCTTCTAGCCATTAAATTAGCACTTGAGGAATGGAGGCATCTGCTGGAGGGATCAAGATTTCCAGTTATTATTTACACCGATCACAAGAACCTCTCCTACCTCCAGTCTGCCCAACGGCTGAATCCTCGCCAGGCCAGGTGGTCTCTGTTCTTTGCCCGATTTAATTTTGAAATTCACTTTCAGCCTGCCGATAAGAACATTAGGGCCGATGCTCTCTCTCGTTCCTCGGATGCTTCTGAAGTTGAACTCTCTCCGCAACACATCATTCCTCCTGACTGCCTGATTTCCACTTCTCCAGCCTCCATCAGGCAAACTCCTCCAGGAAAGACCTTTGTTTCTCCACGCCAACGCCTCGGAATCCTCAAATGGGGCCACTCTTCCCATCTCGCAGGTCATGCGGGCATCAAGAAATCTGTGCAACTCATCTCTCGCTACTATTGGTGGCCGACTCTGGAGACGGATGTTGTGGACTTTGTGCGAGCCTGCACTATCTGTGCCCGGGATAAGACTCCTCGCCAGAAGCCCGCTGGTTTTCTTCATCCTCTGCCTGTCCCCGAACAGCCTTGGTCTCTGATTGGTATGGATTTTATTACTGACTTACCCCCATCCCATGGCAACACTGTTATTTGGGTGGTCGTTGATCGATTCTCCAAAATGGCACATTTCATCCCTCTTCCTGGTCTTCCTTCAGCGCCTCAGTTGGCTAAACAATTTTTTGTACACATTTTTCGTCTTCACGGGTTGCCCACGCAGATCGTCTCGGATAGAGGCGTCCAATTCGTGTCTAAATTCTGGAGGGCTCTCTGTAAACAACTCAAGATTAAATTAAATTTTTCTTCTGCATATCATCCTCAATCCAATGGACAAGTAGAAAGAATTAACCAGATCTTGGGTGATTATTTACGACATTTTGTTTCCTCCCGCCAGGATGACTGGGCAGATCTTCTACCATGGGCCGAATTCTCGTATAACTTCAGAGTCTCTGAATCTTCCTCCAAATCCCCATTTTTCGTGGTGTACGGCCGTCACCCTCTTCCCCCCCTCCCTACCCCCTTGCCCTCTGGTCTGCCCGCTGTGGATGAAATTTCTCGTGATCTTTCCATCATATGGAGAGAGACCCAAAATTCTCTCTTACAGGCTTCATCACGCATGAAGAAGTTCGCGGATAAGAAAAGAAGAGCTCCTCCCATTTTTTCCCCTGGAGACAAGGTATGGCTCTCCGCTAAATATGTCCGCTTCCGTGTCCCTAGCTATAAGTTGGGACCACGCTATCTTGGTCCTTTCAAAATTTTGTGCCAGATTAATCCTGTCTCTTACAAACTTCTTCTTCCTCCTTCTCTTCGTATTCCTAATGCCTTTCACGTTTCTCTTCTTAAACCACTTATCATTAACCGTTTCTCTCCCAAATCTGTTCCTCCCACTCCTGTTTCCGGCTCCTCGGACATCTTCTCCATCAAAGAGATTCTGGCATCTAAAAAGGTCAGAGGGAAAACCTTTTTTTTAGTGGATTGGGAGGGTTGTGGTCCAGAAGAGAGATCCTGGGAACCTGAGGACAACATCCTAGACAAAAGTCTGCTCCTCAGGTTCTCAGGCTCTAAGAAGAGGGGGAGACCCAAGGGGGGGGGTACTGTTACGCCAAGCGCTCCGGGTCCCCGCTCCTCCCCGGAGCGCTCGCTACACTCTCCTCACTGCAGCGCTCCGGTCAGATCCACTGACCCGGGGCGCTGCGATACCGCCTCCAGCCGGGATGCGATTCGCGATGCGGGTAGCGCCCGCTCGCGATGCGCACCCCGGCTCCCGTACCTGACTCGCTCTCCGTCAGTCCTGTCCCGGCGCGCGCGGCCCCGCTCCCTAGGGCGCGCGCGCGCCGGGTCTTTGCGATTTAAAGGGCCACTGCGCCGCTGATTGGCGCAGTGGTTCCAATTAGTGTTATCACCTGTGCACTTCCCTATATCACCTCACTTCCCCTGCACTTCCTTGCCGGATCTTGTTGCCATCGTGCCAGTGAAAGCGTTTCCTTGTATGTTCCTAGCCTGTGTTCCAGACCTCCTGCCGTTGCCCCTGACTACGATCCTTGCTGCCTGCCCCGACCTTCTGCTACGTCCGACCTTGCTTCTGTCTACTCCCTTGTACCGCGCCTATCTTCAGCAGCCAGAGAGGTTGAGCCGTTGCTAGTGGATACGACCTGGTCACTACCGCCGCAGCAAGACCATCCCGCTTTGCGGCGGGCTCTGGTGAAAACCAGTAGTGACTTAGAACCGATCCACTAGCACGGTCCACGCCAATCCCTCTCTGGCACAGAGGATCCACTACCTGCCAGCCGGCATCGTGACAGTTGTCATGACCCACTGCAGACACCTCAGTCCCTTGCCTCTTCTCCATCAGGGATTTGTACAATAATTTAAGAGATTGCTCTCCTTTTATGCGCCTTTATGTACATTTTTGCACAAAATTTGCTTTCAGGAGTCAGGCCCAAGCATGCACTCCTTACAGTGTTGCCAATTATGGTTTGGCAATTATATGCAGATGCCAGTCAATGGCCCCCAACATTGAACCTTTATCATGGCCGTCTCATCCAACTTACATGCTGATCATTAAGCTACCTCTGTCTCTATCTTACTAACTTTACTCTATTAGCAGTGTTTGCTATTCCACTCTGTTCAGGATGTGGCACATTACTTCCTTTTATCGTGTCGGTCCTAAACTGGCTTAATCAGCATGTACTTTTCCTATAGTAGGTTTGTAAAGTTTGAATTGGTCAGTATTTAGTCACATGTTGTGGGATGAGCTCTTTGTTGTTAACTCTTCAGGAACCTGCCCCATCTTGCTATGTTGCTTGCATGCCAAATTTGATGCAGGTTCAGTTAACCAAGTGTTTGTTTTGGAATGTCTTTGTCCAGATGTTGTGATGGTCTGTTTTTTTGGTCGATGTGCTACAGTTGTCTTCTTATTTTTATTTATTTTTTTATTTGGCTAATTAAATTAATTATTATCAAATAAGAGAAAAACACGATGGCACTCACCACTGGTGGAAAAGCTGTGTGGTTTATTCGGACACAGCAGGGTTACAGCATCGGGAAGAGGGACGCCAAGAGAGCTATAGCTATTTCATGCGCTGGGTGCACTTCTTCAGGCCAGAAGAAGTGCGCCCAGCGCATGAAATAGCTATAGCTCTCTTGGCGTCCCTCTCCCCGATGCTGTAACCCTGCTGGTGTCCAAATAAACCACACAGCTTTTCCACCAGTGGTGAGTGCCATCGTGTTTTTCTCTTATTTGATATTGGACTGCCTTGTCTCTGATTGAGCACACCGCTGTAAGCCATAGAACATCTTGCTGTATGCTTAAGTATCATAGACAGAACAGCTGTGCCGGACGCTATTCCTATCTGATTAAATTAATTATTAGTTGTGGGCAACATGTATGTGTTTGCACATTCAGAATTATTTCAAATGTGTTTAAATACCTATGTAACCTTAGACATTTTAGTTTAGAAAGCAATGATTATGAGTGTTGTTTTTTATTTTTTTGCCTGCTATTGGAACTCTAGCTTTAAAATCTGTAATCGCTATGACATATTTAAACCAAACAACTGGTAAATTCCCCACACAATGAAACACACACAGACAACAATTTCTAACTGTCTTGATGTCCGCTAATGTTTCTTGGCATCAATATAGCATGGTCCAGATATTACAATTGCAATGGTTTAATTACAGTAATTTGCTCAGAACTTTTCATACATAAGGATGGTCATGTGAATATTTTACCACAAAATGTCTTTTTATGACAAAAAATTTTTATGACTATTAATTGCAACCTACCACATCCTTTATTGGCTATTTAAATATACTCGCTCCACATTTGTGCCTTGGCAACCTTTTATCAGAACCTGCATAAATATATGCTTAATCATTGGTTTGGTCCTGCCTTTGCTCTTCTTTTTTGGCAATGGAAACCTTGAAGTTTCAAGTGTAACTAACATTAATCAGCAATAAAGGTAATGGTGTTTCAGCCTTTTTCTGCCTTAGCAGCCAATGTGGTGTGCTACTAACCCAAGAAGCTAAGGGAGGCAAGATATCTTGCAGGAGTAGGATACTGTTAAGCAAAATTTTAGCCTGATAAAGCTTTGTGTGATTCCCCAACTCACCAATTCCTTAAGATCCTAAGTTTGGAACATGGAGGTCGACCACATACAATGGTTCAAGCAGCACATGCTCTACACTCCTTGGACAAAACAGGAAAGGTGAACGAACACGAACAGGTACCAACTAAGTAGATAATGCATTGCTGTAACCTAACCAAACATGTTCAGATGCATCCATTGCCAACTTAAAGGGGTATTCCAGGCAAAAACTTTTTTATAGATATCAACTGGCTCCAGAAAGTTAAACAGATTTGTAAATTACTTCTATTAAAAAAATCTTAATCCTTTCAGTACTTATGAGCTTCTGAAGTTAAGGTTGCTCTTTTCTGTCTAAGTTCTCTCTGATGACACCTGTCTCGGGAAACGCCCAGTTTAGAAGAGGTTTGCTATGGGGATTTGCTTCTAAACTGGGCGTTTCCCGAGAAAGGTGTCATCAGAGAGGACTTAGACAGAAAAGAACAACCTTAACTTCAGAAGCTCATAAGTACTGAAAGGATTAAGATTTTTTAATAGAAGTCATTTACAAATCTGTTTAACTTTCTGGAGCCAGTTGATATAGAAAAATAATATTTTTCCTGGATAACCCCTTTAAACTTTAAGACCTACTATTATTAGTTGCATAGCATCCATTCTTCTATCGGACTCTATCATTGGCCACCACTTTGCTAGTTAACTCATTGTAACTGTGTTGGATGTGTAGCAGGATATTTTGCTCCACCATGCAGAGCTGCTCTTCGATAAAAGTTTGTAGGTCTGGCTCAGAGTGCTCGCTTTCCAGAATCAAGTATGAGATGGGCTCCATTGTCAGCGTGATCATTTGTTCGGCTGCACTGGTTGGCCCCTGAGAGCAACAACATTACAATATTATGTATTGGCTTTATTAAGTTGAACAATGGTCTTTAACCCCTTAACGACCATGGACATAAATGTATGTCCTGGCTTGGCGGTACTTCGCACACCAGGACGTACATTTACGTGTATGACCACGAGCATCGGAGCGGTGCTCTCGTCATACAAGGCAGGTTCTGGCTGCTATCAGCAGCCGGGGACTCGCCGGTAATGGCCGACATCCGCAATCGCCCAGCTGTCCCCCATTAACCCCTCAGATGCCGTGATCTGTACAGATCACAGCCTCTGCGGCAATGCGCACGATAAAATAGATGAACGGATCACCCGCAGCGCTGCTGCGGTGATTCAATCATCTGTAAAGGCGGACAGAGGTCCCCTCACCTTCCTCCATCCGTCTCCTGGCGTCGCCTGCTCTGGTCTGAGATCGAGCAAACCAGAGCAGAAGATAGCCGATAATACTGATCAGTGCTATGTCCTATGCATAGCACTGAACAGTATTAGCAATCAAATGATTGCTATAGATAGTCCCCTATGGGGATATAAAAAGTAGAGGTGCATCGAAATGGAAATTTCAGAACCGAAACGAAACCGAAATAAAAAAAAATGTCCGGCCAAAACCGATAACGAAACCGAAAATTACTTCTCCCCGTCTTCTGGTAAAATGCAGCGCTCCGCTCATTTGATTAGATTAGATTCCCCCACATTAGATTGCCATCTCCCCCACATTAGGTCGGGAGTTCCCCAACATTAATAGGCAGCTCCCCCACAATAGTAGGCAGCTCCCCCACAATAGTAGGCAGCTCCCCCACATTAATAGGCAGCTCCCCAACAATAGTAGGCACAATAGTAGGCAGCTCCCCCACAATAGTAGGCAGCTCCCCCACATTAATAGGCAGCTCCCCAACAATAGTAGGCAGCTCCCCCACAATAGTAGCAGTTCCCCCACAATAGTAGGCAGCTCCCCCACATTAGGTCGGCATTTCCCCCACAATAGTAGGCAGGTTCCCCACAATAGTAGGCAGTTCCCCCACAATATTAGGCAGCTCCCCCCAACAATATTAGGCAGCTCCCCCCATATTTGTAGGCAGGTTCCCCCACAATAGTAGGCAGCTCCCCCACAATAGTAGGCAGCTCCCCCACATTAATAGGCATCTCCCCAACAATAGTAGGCAGCTCCCCCACAATAGTAGGCAGCTCCCCCACATTAGGTCATCATTTCCCCCACAACAGTAGGCAGGTTTCCCACAATAGTAGGCAGTTCCCCCACAATATTAGGCAGCTCCCCCACATTAATAGGCAGCTCCCCAACAATAGTAGGCAGCTCCCCCACAATAGTAGCAGTTCCCCCACAATAGTAGGCAGCTCCCCCACATTAATAGGCAGCTCCCCAACAATAGTAGGCAGCTCCCCCACAATAGTAGCAGTTCCCCCACAATAGTAGGCAGCTCCCCCACATTAGGTTGGCATTTCCCCCACAATAGTAGGCAGGTTCCCCACAATAGTAGGCAGTTCCCCCACAATATTAGGCAGCTCCCCCCAACAATATTAGGCAGCTCCCCCCATATTTGTAGGCAGGTTCCCCCACAATAGTAGGCAGCTCCCCCACAATAGTAGACAACTCCCCCACATTAATAGGCATCTCCCCAACAATAGTAGGCAGTTCCCCCACAATAGTAGCAGTTCCCCCACAATAGTAGGCAGCTCCCCCACATTAGGTCAGCATTTCCCCCACAATAGTAGGCAGGTTCCCCACAATAGTAGGCAGTTCCCCCACAATATTAGGCAGCTCCCCCCAACAATATTAGGCAGCTCCCCCCACATTTGTAGGCAGCTCCCCCCCACATTAGATCTGCAGTTCCCCCACAATAGTAGGCAGCTTCCCCCCACCCAACAGACATACAGCTTCCAGCCATATACAGTGTATGGCTGGAGGCTGTATGTCTGTACTGCTGCCCCCACAGTGATCCGGTCACCGCTCCTCCGGCCCGGGGTCACATCTACTGCTATGGCCTATGGACCATAGCAATAGGTGCTGGGACCAGAGGAGCGGTGACCAAACACTGAAGAAGATGACGCGCCGCCGGTCACTTACCAGGCCCCGGCCAGCGCGCGTTCTCCTGCGACGATCCTGCGGTCCTCCTGCGTCTCTATGGTTGTACGCACGGGATGTCCCGTGCGTACTACCATAGAGGCGGAGAAGCGAAGGAGGACACGCGCTGGCCAGGGAATGGTGAGTGACCGGCGGACATCCTTAAGATTTTTCGGGACACAGGGATGTCCGGGATAGGAATACTTCTTTTTATGTGCCCGGGCCGGCTCTCGTGTGTGGCTGCAGGTGGGGGCCGACCAGACCATATAAAAACTAATACTGTATACTAAAAACCAGGGGGCCTCCAGCTGTTGTGAAACTACAACTCCCAGCATGCCCGGACAGCCTTTGCCGGTCCGGGCATGCTGGGAGTTGTAGTTTCACAACAGCTGGAGGCCCCTTGGTTTTTAGTATACAGTATTAGTTTTTATATGCAATGACCGGCCCCCGCCTGCAGCCACACATGGGAGCCGGCCCGGGCACATTAAAAGAAGTATTCCTATCCCGGAGAGCGTGCCCCCCCAGATGTTGCGCCCGGTGCGGCCGGCCCCCCTGCACCCCCCACTCTATGCCTCTGGCACTGGCAGTGTTTGTAACTTGTGCTGTGGGCGGGCAGGGGAGGTGGGTCATTATCAGCAAATGTTTTGTTGTTTCGGCATTTCCTCAAAATAGCTATTTTCGGCCGATATGTATCGGCTGACGATATATCGGTGCATCCTTAATAAAAAGTGTAAAAAAAAAGTTGAAAAATGTAAAAATAAAAAGTAAAAAAAAAAGGGAAAAATCCCCTCCCCCCCAAAAAATGAAAATTGTCCGTTTTTCCCAATTTACCCCCAAAAAGCGTAATTTTTTTTAATAAACATATTTGGTATTGCCACATGTGTAAATGTCTGATCTATCAAAATATAATATTAATGATCCCGTACGGTGAACGGCGTAAACGTAAAAAATAAAAAAATCCAAAAATGCTGCTTTTTTGTTACATTTTATTCCCAAAAAATTTATAAAAAATTATCTAAAAGTTTTACATATCCAAATGTGGTATCAATAAAAAGTACAGATGACAGCGCAAAAGAATTAGCCCTCATAACGCCCTATGTACAGAAAAATTAAAAAGTTATAGGTGGTCAAAATAGTGCAATTTTAGATTACTGATTTTGTAGAAAAAGTTTAAGATTTTTTTTAAGCGCTACAAAAATATAAAAATATCTAGCCATGGGTATCATTTTAATTGACTCACAGAATAAAGAACACATGTCATTTCTACCATAAAGTGTACAGTGTAAAAACTAAACCCTCCAAAATGTGCAAAATTGTGGTTTTCATTTAAATTTCCTCCCTAAAAAAAAATTTTTTTGTGTTCGCTGTACAGTTTATGGTAAAATGAGATGTTTCATTACAAAGTAAAATTGTTCATGCAAAAAACAAGCCATTATATGGGTCTGTAGATAGAAATATAATAGAGTTATGGATTTTAGAAGGTAAGGAGGAAAAAACGAAAACGCAAAAATAAAATTGGCCTGGTCCTTAAGGTGAAAATGGGCTTGGTCCTTAATGGGTTAACTTTTTAAGAGCGTACATACACTTTGACTAAAGGTTGCTGTGCTTTTCCGTCCTTTCAGTGTCTTAGACAAGTGCTATTGCGCTAGCAAAGACGATCAAAGTGTGAATATGCCACTCAGAGGCTACTGGCAGTTTAGCAATGGTAATGAGGAGTGGGGTTATCCTATGGAGTGGGGTTATCCTATGGAGTGGGGTTATCCTCTATTTGGTCATGTTACAAAGACTAATGTATGGCACGGAAGGTAACCTTATGAGGAGGGATACTTGTAGGAGTGGTTCGTAATTTTACAGGTGAATTCTTGCAAGGTGTTTAAAATGTACTAACATCTGCTGCCTCGGTGCCTGTGTTCAAGTTTGGTTGGTGTGGCTTCTGCTTCTGGTCTTTGTGACTCTGTAGGAAGTTGTTTAGACATTGTTAAATGTCGGCATATTGAAGTCCTACAAGTTCTATGCCGCACACATTAAAGTGGTTATTCAGCATAAGGGGATTTTAGTAGGTACCTGGCAGACAGTAATGGACATGCTTAGGAAGGATCTGCGTTTGTCTTGGGGCTAAATGGCTATGTTGTGAGAATACTATAACTCTGTGGCTAGCTGTTTGTGAACTAGTATTTCCTGTTTGACTTTTCTTTTTTTGACTACAAATCCCACAATGCCATCTTCCTCCCTCCCACACATCAGCCACCTCACCAATTGAAACATAAAGGAGCTGCATCCATTCAAATCAGTGTGGTTTTCAATCAGGGTGTCTACAGCTGTTGCATTAGTTGCAGATTGATCCCTCCACCCATTGAAGCAGACAGGCTCTCTGTCATTAGCTGACTAGTGAGTCAGGTCTCAGCCGCATTGCAAGCTGGGAAAAATCCGAGACAACAGTAATTTTGTATGCTGTTAAAAATAAATAGTGGGGTGAAAATCACATAAGAATTGTGAGTAAACCGTCACACACAGGTACAAACACTATGTTATGAACTACGCGAACTTGTCGGGTGCTGGAACGTATGCATAATCCTATAGCGGGAAGGGGGTTAAGACATTTTTGAATATATTACCTTAAACTTACCTCAAGCAATTTGACGTCTTATGCTCTCAAATGTTCTTTTTTCACAGGTCTTCAGATTGAATAGCATTGCTGAGTCTGAGTGTGTGTGTGTGTGTGTTTGTCCAAATTTCTCCAAGAGGATTTCTGCCACCTCATGCATGACTGAGGTCTTACTTGTTGATGGCTCCTCTTTCACCTATGGAATACTTATGCATTTCAAAGTATTTCACTTTGGGCCTGTCACTTTTTTGGCTGGCTACCTAGAAAGCTAAATCAAGGGGTAATATTTGTAGACTAAAATATCTCAGTTTGAGAGTAAATTTTTTACTAATGGTATGCTTTTAGCATTAGGCCGCAGCCTTTTGCTTTTATCACAAGGTGTCCAAAAGATAGGGTCTATACACCCCAAGTTAACTTTCCAAGATACCTAATCCCTGCTCTGTTGCCTTCGGCTGTTGTGTGATTTTCAAACTACCAAAAACCTTCCAGTCACCAGGGGGAGTATGTTGGCCACATTTCAAGGGATAAATCCATGTTAGGGTGCATGCACACCACGTTTTTGCGATACAGTTCCCATATACGGTTTCAAGTTAAAAACAGTTCGGAACCTTATGGAAAGCCGTATGCATTGACTTGTAAACCGTATGTCAAACGCACCATCCGGTTTAGTCAGTTTTGCGTCTTATACAGTTTTGTCCATTTTTTTACCCGTACCCAAAACAGTTGTCTACCACGTTTTTTTGGTCCGGGTGAAAAACCGTATTAAATCGTATACGTTTTTTTTTTTTACATGGGAGTCAAGGGGAACCGTACAGAACTGTATGTGCAAATGGTTACATCCGGTTTTCACCATATGGTGTTTGACTTTGCACAGTTTTTTTTCTTGGAATTTCAATCAAACAAGTGAAACTTGATTCAAAATGGAGGGAAAAGTTAAAAACTTATACATTTCTTTCTTTAAAAACGGATGCAACCGGACATCATTTTTCAAACCGTATACAGTTTTCATCCGTATATGGTTTAAAATTTGTACACATGTTTTAATGCAGTTTAGTCAGGTTTTGAGGAATCCGTTTTTCATCAAAAACCTGATAAGGGAACTGTATTGCAAAAACGTGGTGTGCATGCACCCTTAACTGTGAATTCATCCCTTCAGGTTGTTACAAAACACTAGTCCAGTTGAAAAGTCCAGAAGCTTCCCTAACCCCAGTGCAAGTTTGGCCTATTAGCAATTTTGGGAAAAGCGAAAAAACTAACTTGCTGCTGTTAGTGAACATGCCATATTACCTTGAAAAGTCTTTCCATCATTTTATCTGGTTGAACCAGTGAACAGCAGACCACTTTACTAGTTGATAATCCTTTGAATGTTTTTAAGTACATGACAGCCAAACTTTGAAAAGGTAAATGGTAAGCCATATGCCAATGTATCCCAAAACCAGGAATAGTCAATGAAGCTCTCTTTTACCTGGCCCCAAAACTAGACGCCTATCAGGGTGTTACCAGCAATGTAGTTTGACTGGGCACCCAGCCAAACTTTGAAAGGGTAAATGGTAAGCCATATGCCAATATTTCCCAAAATCTGGAATAGTCAATGAAGCTCTCTTTTACATGAACCAAAAATTAGACATCCATCAGGGTGTTAACAGCAATGTAGTTTGACTGGGCACCGTCTAGACCAACATCTCTTAAAGGGGTACTCCGCCCCTAGACATATTATCCCCTATCCAAAGCATAGGGAATAAGATGTCTGATCGCAGGGGTCCCGCTGCTGAGAATCCCTGCAATCTCTCCTGCAGAACCCTGTGTCATCATACTGCCTGACGACGGACGATACAGGGCCTGGAGTATAGTGACGTCATGGCCCCGTCCCCTTAAGATGTCACACCTCGTCCCCTCAATGCAAGTCTATGGGAGGAGGCAGGGCAGGGCTGGTGTCCAGCCGCTGGGAATCCCAGCGATCTCTCCTGAAGCACCCCATGTCATCTGCTGCACAGAGCGAATACAGGGGCTGGAGAATCGTGACGTCATGGCCCCGCCCCCTCGTGATGTCACAATTCTCCGGCACCTGTATTCGCTCTGTGCAGCAGATGACACGGGGTGCTGCAGGAGAGATCGTTGGGGTACCCAGCGTCTGGACCCCCGCGATCAGAAATTTTATCCCCTATCCTTTAAATAGAGGATAAGATGTCTAAGGGTGGAGTACTCCTTTAAGGTAGGTGAGTTAACGCTGGAGGAATCATTACTTGGACCTTAATTTAAGTCATGTTTCATTATTTTGGGTAGTTTCCAGCCTCAGTCTGCAAGTTTATTTTTTGGGGGAATTTCCAAAACAATGAGTGAGTTGTTAACTCCTTAAAGGGGTTCTCCAGCCCCAATACAACGTATCCCCTATCCAAAGATGCCACTGGGGACCCCCGCAATCTGTCACTGCGCACCCACCTTTGTGAGCTCTCTGCAGCGCTGGAGACTCCGAGTGTGAAGCGTGACGACCACAGGGCCGGATTATCATGACATCATGACTCAGCCCTATGTGACATCATGCCCCGCCCCCTCAATGCAATCCTTTGGATTGGGGATAAGATGTATTAGGGCCAGAGAACCCTTTTAAGCACTATTTCATTTTTTCCACCTCACCTTCTAAAAATCATAATGCGTTCAATTTTGCACCTACAGACCCACATAAAGGCTTTTTTTGTGCCACCAATTGTACTTTGTAATGACATCAATCATTTCCTAACAAAATCTACTGCAAAACCCAAAAATACCGTATTTATCGGCGTATAACATGCACTTTTTAGGCAAAAATTTTTAGCCTAAAGTCTATGTGCGTGTTATACGCCGATACACCCCCAGGAAAGGCAGGGGGAGAGAGGCCGTCGCTGCCCGCTTCTCTCCCCCTGCCTTCCCTGGGGTCTAGAGCCCTGCTGCCGGCCCTTCTCTCCCCCTAGCTATCGGCGCCGCTGCCCGTTCTGTCCCCCTGACTATCGGTGCCGGCGCCTGGGTCGGGTCCGCACTGCTGCAGGCCTCCGGCGTGCGTCCCATGCGTCGTTGCTATGCACGGCGCGGCACACTGACGTCATGCGCCGTGCAGCGCATAGCAACAACGCAGGGGACGCGCGCCGGAGGCCTGCAGCAGCGCGGACCCGACCCAGGTAATTATGCCACCGGGGATGGGGGGAGGCAACGGGGCAGCGGCGCCGGCAATGGGTGCCGCTGCCCCTTCTCTCCCCCTGGCTGTCGGCGCCACTTCTCTCCCCCTGGCTATCGGCGCCGGCAATGGGGCGCCGGCACCGATAGTCAGGGGGACAGAACGGGCAGCGGCACCGATAGCTAGGGGGAGAGAAGGGCCGGCAGCAGGGCTCTAGACCCCAGGAAAGGCAGGGGGAGAGAAGCGGGCAGTGACGGCCTCTCTCCCCCTGCCTTTCCTGGGGGTATATCGGGGTATACACGCGCACACACGCACCCTCATTTTACCATGGATATTTGGGTAAAAAACTTTTTTGACCCAAATATCCTTGGTAAAATGAGTGTGCGTGTTATAGGCCGGTGCGTGGTATACCCGATAAATACGGTATATATTTGTGGGGTGAAATTGAAAAAAGAAATGTAAATTTGTAAATTTTAGGGGTTTCCGTTTCTACACAGTGCAATTTCGGGTAAAAATGACACCTGATCTTTAATCTGTAGGTCCATACGGTCACAAGGATAACTGTTACGCTGAGCGCTCCGGGTCCCCGCTCCTCCCCGGAGCGCTCGCTACACTCTTCCCGCTGCAGCGCTCCGGTCAGATCCACTGACCCGGGGCGCTGCGATTCCGCTTCCAGCCGGGGTGCGATTCGCGATGCGGGTAGCGCCCGCTCGCGATGCGCACCCCGGCTCCCGTACCTGACTCGCTCTCCCTCGGTCCTGTCCCGGCGCGCGCGGCCCCGCTCCCTAGGGCGCGTGCGCGCCGGGTCTTTGCGATTTAAAGGGCCACTGCGCCGCTGATTGGCGCAGTGATTCCAATTAGTGTCTTCACCTGTGCACTTCCCTATATCACCTCACTTCCCCTGCACTTCCTTGCCGGATCTTGTTGCCATTGTGCCAGTGAAAGCGTTTCCTTGTGTGTTCCTAGCCTGTGTTCCAGACCTCCTGCCGTTGCCCCTGACTACGATCCTTGCTGCCTGCCCCGACCTTCTGCTACGTCCGACCTTGCTTCTGTCTACTCCCTTGTACCGCGCCTATCTTCAGCAGCCAGAGAGGTTGAGCCGTTGCTAGTGGATACGACCTGGTCACTACCGCCGCAGCAAGACCATCCCGCTTTGCGGCGGGCTCTGGTGAAAACCAGTAGTGGCTTAGAACCGATCCACTAGCACGGTCCACGCCAATCCCTCTCTGGCACAGAGGATCCACTACCTGCCAGCCGGCATCGTGACAGTAGATCCGGCCATGGATCCCGCTGAAGTTCCTCTGCCAGTTGTCGCTGACCTTACCACGGTGGTCGCCCAGCAGTCACAACAGATAGCGCAACAAGGCCAACAGCTGTCTCAACTGACCGTTATGCTACAGCAGTTACTACCACAGCTTCAGCAGTCATCTCCTCCGCCAGCTCCTGCACCTCCTCCGCAGCGAGTGGCCGCTCCTGGTCTACGCCTATCCTTGCCGGATAAATTTGATGGGGACTCTAAGTTTTGCCGTGGCTTTCTTTCCCAATGTTCCCTGCATCTGGAGATGATGTCGGACCTGTTTCCCACTGAAAGGTCTAAGGTGGCTTTCGTAGTCAGCCTTCTCTCTGGAAAAGCCCTGTCTTGGGCCACACCGCTCTGGGACCGCAATGACCCCGTCACTGCCTCTGTACACTCCTTCTTCTCGGAAATCCGAAGTGTCTTTGAGGAACCTGCCCGAGCCTCTTCTGCTGAGACTGCCCTGTTGAACCTGGTCCAGGGTAATTCTTCCGTTGGCGAGTATGCCGTACAATTCCGTACTCTTGCTTCAGAATTATCCTGGAATAATGAGGCCCTCTGCGCGACCTTTAAAAAAGGCCTATCCAGCAACATTAAAGATGTTCTGGCCGCACGAGAAATTCCTGCTAATCTACATGAACTTATTCACCTAGCCACTCGCATTGACATGCATTTTTCCGAAAGGCGTCAGGAGCTCCGCCAAGATATGGACTCTGTTCGCACGAGGCGTTTCTTCTCCTCGGCTCCTCTCTCCTCTGGTCCTCTGCAATCCGTTCCTGTGCCTCCCACCGTGGAGGCTATGCAGGTCGACCGGTCTCGCCTGACACCTCAAGAGAGGACACGACGCCGCATGGAGAACCTCTGCCTGTACTGTGCTAGTACCGAACACTTCCTGAGGGATTGTCCTATCCGTCCTCCCCGCCTGGAAAGACGTACGCTGACTCCGCACAAAGGTGAGACAGTCCTTGATGTCTACTCTGCTTCTCCACGTCTTACTGTGCCTGTGCGGATGTCTGCCTCTGCCTTCTCCTTCTCTACTGTGGCCTTCTTGGACTCTGGATCTGCAGGAAATTTTATTTTGGCCTCTCTCGTCAACAGGTTCAACATCCCAGTGACCAGTCTCGCCAGACCCCTTTACATCAATTGTGTAAACAATGAAAGATTGGACTGTACCATACGTTTCCGCACGGAGCCCCTTCTTATGAGCATCGGATCTCATCACGAGAGGATTGAACTTTTGGTCCTCCCCAATTGCACCTCGGAAATTCTCCTTGGACTTCCCTGGCTTCAACTTCATTCCCCAACCCTGGATTGGTCCACTGGGGAGATCAAGAGTTGGGGGCCCTCTTGTTCCAAGGACTGTCTAAAACCGGTTCCCAGTAACCCTTGCCGTGACTCTGTGGTTCCTCCAGTAACCGGTCTCCCTAAGGCCTATATGGACTTCGCGGATGTTTTCTGCAAAAAACAAGCTGAGACTCTACCTCCTCACAGGCCTTATGATTGTCCTATCGACCTCCTCCCGGGCACTACTCCACCCCGGGGCAGAATTTATCCTCTCTCTGCCCCAGAGACTCTTGCCATGTCGGAATACGTCCAGGAAAATTTAAAAAAGGGCTTTATCCGTAAATCCTCCTCTCCTGCCGGAGCCGGATTTTTCTTTGTGTCCAAAAAAGATGGCTCCCTACGTCCTTGCATTGACTACCGCGGTCTTAATAAAATCACGGTTAAGAACCGCTACCCCCTACCCCTCATCTCTGAACTCTTTGATCGCCTCCAAGGTGCCCGCATCTTTACTAAATTGGACTTAAGAGGCGCCTATAACCTCATCCGCATCAGAGAGGGGGATGAGTGGAAAACGGCATTTAACAACAGGGATGGACACTTTGAGTATCTGGTCATGCCCTTTGGCCTGTGCAACGCCCCTGCTGTCTTCCAAGACTTTGTTAATGAAATTTTTCGTGATCTGTTATACTCCTGTGTTGTTGTATATCTGGACGATATCCTAATTTTTTCTGCCAATCTAGAAGAACACCGCCAGCATGTCCGTATGGTTCTTCAGAGACTTCGTGACAATCAACTCTATGCCAAAATTGAGAAATGTCTGTTTGAATGCCAATCTCTTCCTTTTCTAGGATATTTGGTCTCTGGCCAGGGACTACAAATGGATCCAGACAAACTCTCTGCCGTCTTAGATTGGCCACGCCCCTCTGGACTCCGTGCTATCCAACGCTTTTTGGGGTTCGCCAATTATTACAGGCAATTTATTCCACATTTTTCTACCGTTGTGGCTCCTATCGTGGCTTTAACCAAAAAAAATGCCGATCCCAAGTCTTGGCCTCCTCAAGCGGAAGACGCCTTTAAACGACTCAAGTCTGCCTTTTCTTCGGCTCCCGTGCTCTCCAGACCTGACCCTTCCAAACCCTTCCTATTGGAGGTTGATGCCTCCTCAGTGGGAGCTGGAGCTGTTCTTCTACAAAAAAATTCTTCCGGGCATGCTGTCACTTGTGGTTTTTTTTCTAGGACCTTCTCTCCGGCGGAGAGGAACTACTCCATCGGGGATCGAGAGCTTCTAGCCATTAAATTAGCACTTGAGGAATGGAGGCATCTGCTGGAGGGATCAAGATTTCCAGTTATTATTTACACCGACCACAAGAACCTCTCATACCTCCAGTCTGCCCAACGGCTGAATCCTCGCCAGGCCCGGTGGTCTCTGTTCTTTGCCCGATTTAATTTTGAGATTCACTTTCGTCCTGCCGATAAGAACATTAGGGCCGATGCTCTCTCTCGTTCCTCGGATGCCTCAGAAGTTGAACTCTCTCCGCAACACATCATTCCCCCTGACTGCCTGATCTCCACTTCTCCTGCCTCCATCAGACAAACTCCTCCAGGAAAGACCTTTGTTTCTCCACGCCAACGCCTCGGAATCCTCAAATGGGGTCACTCCTCCCATCTCGCAGGTCATGTGAGCATCAAGAAATCTGTGCAACTCATCTCCCGCTTCTATTGGTGGCCGACTCTGGAGACGGATGTTGTGGACTTTGTGCGAGCCTGCACTATCTGTGCCCGGGATAAGACTCCTCGCCAGAAGCCCGCTGGTTTTCTTCATCCCCTGCCTGTCCCCGAACAGCCTTGGTCTCTGATTGGTATGGATTTTATTACTGATTTACCCCCTTCCCGTGGCAACACTGTTATTTGGGTGGTCGTTGATCGATTCTCCAAAATGGCACATTTCATCCCTCTTCCTGGTCTTCCTTCAGCGCCTCAGTTGGCTAAACAATTTTTTGTACACATTTTTCGTCTTCACGGGTTGCCTACGCAGATCGTCTCGGATAGAGGCGTCCAATTCGTGTCTAAATTCTGGAGGGCTCTCTGTAAACAACTCAAGATTAAATTAAATTTTTCTTCTGCATATCATCCCCAGTCCAATGGACAAGTAGAAAGAATTAACCAGGTCTTGGGTGATTATTTGCGACATTTTGTTTCCTCCCGCCAGGATGACTGGGCAGATCTCCTTCCATGGGCCGAATTCTCGTACAACTTCAGAGTCTCTGAATCTTCCTCCAAATCCCCATTTTTCGTGGTGTACGGCCGTCACCCTCTTCCCCCCCTCCCTACCCCCTTGCCCTCTGGTCTGCCCGCTGTGGATGAAATTTCTCGTGACCTTTCCACCATATGGAGAGAGACCCAAAATTCTCTCTTACAGGCTTCATCACGCATGAAGAAGTTCGCGGATAAGAAAAGAAGAGCTCCTCCCGTTTTTTCCCCTGGAGACAAGGTATGGCTCTCCGCTAAATATGTCCGCTTCCGTGTCCCTAGCTACAAGTTGGGACCACGCTATCTTGGTCCTTTCAAAATTTTGTGTCAAATTAATCCTGTCTCTTACAAACTTCTTCTTCCTCCTTCTCTTCGTATCCCTAATGCCTTTCACGTCTCTCTTCTTAAACCACTCATCCTCAACCGTTTTTCTCCCAAATCTGTTCCTCCCACTCCTGTTTCCGGCTCCTCGGACATCTTTTCTGTCAAAGAGATCTTAGCTTCTAAAAAGGTCAGAGGGAAAACTTTTTTTTTAGTGGACTGGGAGGGTTGTGGTCCTGAAGAGAGATCCTGGGAACCTGAGGACAACATCCTAGACAAAAGTCTGCTCCTCAGGTTCTCAGGCTCTAAGAAGAGGGGGAGACCCAAGGAGGGGGGTACTGTTACGCTGAGCGCTCCGGGTCCCCGCTCCTCCCCGGAGCGCTCGCTACACTCTTCCCGCTGCAGCGCTCCGGTCAGATCCACTGACCCGGGGCGCTGCGATTCCGCTTCCAGCCGGGGTGCGATTCGCGATGCGGGTAGCGCCCGCTCGCGATGCGCACCCCGGCTCCCGTACCTGACTCGCTCTCCCTCGGTCCTGTCCCGGCGCGCGCGGCCCCGCTCCCTAGGGCGCGCGCGCGCCGGGTCTTTGCGATTTAAAGGGCCACTGCGCCGCTGATTGGCGCAGTGATTCCAATTAGTGTCTTCACCTGTGCACTTCCCTATATCACCTCACTTCCCCTGCACTTCCTTGCCGGATCTTGTTGCCATTGTGCCAGTGAAAGCGTTTCCTTGTGTGTTCCTAGCCTGTGTTCCAGACCTCCTGCCGTTGCCCCTGACTACGATCCTTGCTGCCTGCCCCGACCTTCTGCTACGTCCGACCTTGCTTCTGTCTACTCCCTTGTACCGCGCCTATCTTCAGCAGCCAGAGAGGTTGAGCCGTTGCTAGTGGATACGACCTGGTCACTACCGCCGCAGCAAGACCATCCCGCTTTGCGGCGGGCTCTGGTGAAAACCAGTAGTGGCTTAGAACCGATCCACTAGCACGGTCCACGCCAATCCCTCTCTGGCACAGAGGATCCACTACCTGCCAGCCGGCATCGTGACAATAACCAATTTATGTAGGTTTTATTTTATTTTACTACTTTAAAAAAATCCTAACTACATGCACCAAAATTAGTATGTTTAAAATTGTGATCTTCTGACCTCTATAATTAATATAAATTTTTCTGCATTTTTGTTTTGAGAGGACTTTTTGATTGCTTTATATAGATTTTTTTATGGTATATGAAGTGAGCAAAAATGCGCAATTTTGGACTTTTGGTATTATTTACGTGTACGCCATCAGCTGTGTGGTTTAACTAACCTTATATTTTAATAGATCAGACATTTACGCACACGGCGGTACCACATTTAATTATTTTTATTTTTTATTACATAATTTTATTTAAAAAATGGGAAAAGGGGGAGATTTGAACTTTTATTAGGGAACGGGTTCATTCACTTTTATTCGCTTTTTTTCACACTTTCTTTTTTTTTTTTTAAGCTGCCACAGGGGGCTAAAACAATTTTCTATGCCATAGCAAAGCACTGATCAGTGTTACCGGTGATCTGCTGCGCAGGCTAGAAGCAGCAGATCGCCAAACGGACGACGAAGAGGCAGGTGAGGACCCTCTCACTGTCCGGTAAGCTGATCAGGACATCGTGATCATGTCGCAAAAGTCCCGATCAGGTCCGCTGAGCTGCCGGGACACTTTCACTTTCTTTTTAGATGCCACGATCAACTTTGATCGCGGCGTTTTAAGGGTTAATGCCGGGCATCGGCCCGATTGACAATGCCCCGCATTATCCATGGGTCCCAGCTTCCCGTAGCAACCGAGACCTACAGGGTTTAACCTTTTCTCTGCTGGTTAACAGGACCAGGGAGTACAGGTATGCCCTTGGTCCTTGAGTACTAGAGTCCGAGGGCATACCTGTACACCCTTGGTCCTGGACGGGTTAAACTACACCATCACAGAAACCGTTGGCCAAATTGCTCGGAGCAAGTCCAACCACAATCTAGAGGGGAAAGGCATGTCTTCAGTAATTCAATTACACTACTAACCTGAGGCAATTGGTATCTCTTGAAACTAAGTATTCATTTCCATCTGGCTCATTGTTTTGAACTTTAATTCTTTTCTCTTTTGAGCTGGGAATTAGGATTTTTCTGTATTAATTATGTTTGAAAGTTTATTTTACAGTCCCCAAACATCTCCCTTTTAAATTTATGCTGTTCTTGCTTACTGGAGATGAGCGAATCGAAGCTGACAAACCCGAATTCATTACGAATTTAAGGAAATATTTGATTTGCAACACATGCGAATATTGCCTCGATTCTATCGCTCAAATCGTTACATTAAACTCCATTTACTGTGGTGCAGGCTCCAGGGCATCTAAAAAGGCGGATCCACATGTCAGTACATGGGGCAAGGAACGCTGGGAAGGCGGGATGGCAAGGCGGGAAGGGAAGTAGGCAGGATGACCCTGAATCATATGCAGGATGCAGCCTATCAGCAGCCAGTCACCCCTATGATGTCACAGCCCTATATAATTGGCAGCCATCTTGCAGGCAGTCACTTCATTACAATACATTGCAGAAGGATCATAGGACACAGAGCCTGTGTGTGTGTGTGTGTTACCGCAGAAAAAAGCGCAATCCAGCAGCGTTTAACATCCTCCTAGTCACATCAGCGTTCTCAATGATGGAGAGCATTGTTTTTTCACTGAAAAGGATTTTTACTGCAGCTGCAGGCATTAACCTCCCAGTCACTTTCTTTGGCATAGCATTACAGAGTGGGGCAGATAGCTGTGTGTTGCCTCATACATTTCAACAAGCTGCCTGAACTTCATAAACCTTAGCAGAGGAGGCAGGAATAATTTTTCAGCGCACAAAAAAAAATTCACAAAAATCCTCTGCTGGTTATACTACGTCTGTAGACGTATAGCACACAGCAGTCCATTCCTAATAGTCTTTGACAGAGTGCAGTTTTGTGTTTAGTACACAGCATTTTTTGGCTGCAGCGCTGTTGTGTACTGC
Source organism: Hyla sarda (assembly GCF_029499605.1). Lineage (NCBI taxonomy): Eukaryota > Metazoa > Chordata > Amphibia > Anura > Hylidae > Hyla > Hyla sarda. The sequence goes on from NC_079191.1 coordinate 281,769,339, forward strand.
TGGTGTTTTACAAAAATATGTTTTTTTTAAGGGTACTGTAATGCATTTTTCTGCCCTCATAGTAACATAGTTCATAAGGTTGAAAAAAGACCAGAGTCCATCTAGTTCAACCTATATCCCTAATGAGTCCCTACTGAGTTGATCCAGGGGAAGGCAAAAAACCCTCATACTAGAGGTAAAAATTCCTTCCCAACTCCAAATATGGCAGTCAGAATAAAAGTCTGGATCAACATGCTGTCCCTAAATATCTAGAATACATAACCATCAATGTTATTATTCTCCAAAAATGCATCCAGAGCCCCTTTGAACTCTTTTACAGAGTTCACCATGACCACCTCCTCCGGGAGAGAATTCCACAGTCTGACCGCTCTTACAGTAAAGAACCCCCGTCTGTGGTGGTGGTGTAGAAACCTTCTTTCCTCTAAACGTAGAGGATGCCCCCTTGTTATAGATTCAGTCCTGGGTATTTATAGATCGTGGGAGAGATCTCTGTACTGCCCCCTGATATATTTATACATAGTTATTAGGTCTCCCCTAAGCCTTCTTTTTTCTAAACTAAATAACCCCTATTCTGATAATCTTTCTGGGTACTGTAGTCCTAGCCATTTCCCATGTTACTCTGGTTGCCCGTCTTTGAACCCTCTGCAGCTCCACTATATCTTTCTTGTACACTGGTGCCCAGTACTGTACACAGTATTCTATGTGTGGTCTGACTAGTGATTTGTACAGCGGTAGAATTATTTCCTTGTCATGGGCATCTATGCCCCTATTGATGCACCCCATGATTTTATTTGCCTTGGCAGCTGCTGCCTGACACTGGTCACTACAGCTAAGTTTACTATTAACTAAGACCCCTAAGTCCTTTTCCACGTCAATCGTCCCAAGTGTTCTCCCATTTAATATATAATCCTGTCCCAGATTTTTCCTCCCCATGTGCATTACCTTACATTTATCAGTGTTAAACCTCATCTGCCACTTCTCAGCCCAAACCTCCAACCTATCCAGATCCATTTGTAACAGTGCACTGTCCTCTATAGTGTTTACTGCTTTACAGAGGTTAGTATCATCTGCAAAGATTGCTACTTTACTATTCAACTCCTCTACAAGGTCATTAATAAAAATATTAAATATAACAGGACCCAAGACTGACCCCTGTGGTACCCCACTAGTAACAGTCACCCAATCAGAATAAGTATCATTAATAACCACCCTCTGTTTCCTATGACTGAGCCAGTTACTTACCCACTTACACACATTCTCGCCAGCCTGATCCTTCTCATTTTATCCACCAATCTTTTATGTGGCACCGTATCAAATGCTTTGGGAAAATCCAGATATACAACGTCCAGCGATTGCCCCTGGTCCAGTCTGGAGCTCACCTCCTCATAAAAGCTGATCAGGTTAGTTTGACAGGACCGATCCCTCATAAAGCCATGCTGATATGGGGTCACACATTTATTTTTATCAATCTACTCCAAAATCGCATATCTTAGAAAACAATTTAAATACAACAGAGGTTAAACTAACAGGTCTGTAATTCCCAGGGTCCCCTTTTGTCCCCTTTTTAAATATTGGCACCACATTTGCCATGCGCTAGTCCTGGGGAACAGTCCCTGTTACTATGGAGTCCCTGAATATTAAAAATAGAGGTCTGTCTATTACAATACTTAATTCCTTTAGAACTCGGGGGCAAATGCCTGGTGATTTGTCTATTTTGATTTTTTGTAGGCTCCACTGTACTTCTTCCTGGGTTTGACAGGTGACCTGTACTGGGGAGTTTACCTTATCACACTGTATTTCACCTGGCATTTCATTTTCCTCAGTGAATACAGTGGAGAAGAATATGTTTAGTATATTTGCTTTTTCCTGATCCCTGTCTATAATTTCTTCCTCATCATTTTTTAAAGGGCCTACACTTTCATAAGTGCATACCGCATACGTACATCTAAGTAGTGTACTATTTTGTACCTGTTAATCTGTCAAGGGCCTACATACCGTGAAAGGACAGACAAAAGTAATCACCGGCTGGTGTTTTACAAAAATACAGAGTTTTTAGCCGTACTGTAGCGGATTTTTCTGCCCCCATCAGTGCATACCACATACGTACATCTAAGTAGTGTACTATTTTCTACCTGTTAATCTGTCAAGGGCCTACATACTGTGAAAGGAAAGACAAAAGTAATCCCAGGCTGGTGTTTCACAAAAATACAGAGTTTTTAGGTGTACTGTAGTGCATTTTTCTGCCTTCATAAGTGCATACCGCATATGTACATCTAAGTAGTGTACTATTTTGTACCTGTTAATCTGTCAAGGGCCTAGATACTGTGAAAGGACAGCCAAAAGTAATAACCGACTGGTGTTTTACAAAAATATAGAGTTTTTAGGTGTACTGTAGTGCATTTTTCTGCCTTCATAAGTGCATACCGCATATGTACATCTAAGTAGTGTACTATTTTGTACCTGTTAATCTGTCAAGGGCCTAGATACTGTGAAAGGCCAGCCAAAAGTGCACACCTGTTGCTGTTCTAGACAAATACTGTTTTAAGCGTAGTAAAGCGTATTGTACTCCCCTCATATACGCATTAAGTATGTCAGGGAGAGAAGTGCCAGGATGTGCACAGAGGAGTGGCAGAGGCCTAAATCCTTCAGGCAAAGGTCGCAGCAGACTAGCGGCGAGTGGCAGAAGGAGTCGCAGCGAGAGGCTTGAGCTCCCGTTATCAGCTAGCGGTCGTGTCTCGACCAGCAACCCATCTGCCATCATCGATTGGTTAACACAGTCATCCACTTCATCACAAGTGACATCTGACACCCCCAGTCAACAGTCGGTGGGTTCCTCTGACACAACCCTCAGTTGGCATGGCCCGGGAGCAGTCCCTGTCCTCCCATTGCCTCTGTCCTATGCTGTTCCCTCCCCTACAGAAGTATGTTATGCTGTGGGTAAAGCTCCACTATTCACTGAGGACGATCTAATAGAGGACAGTCAGCAGCTACTGCCCAGCCAAGAAGTGGAGGAGACATCCACCGCTTCCTCTGCTAGGAGGGCAAGTAGTGATAAGGAGAGTGACGTGGGAGGTGGTGTTGCTAGGGTTCAGGGTCCGGAAGCAGAAACTGTTGAAGAACCTGAGGAGGACATCAGTGAAGTGCAGACACTTGTTGATGATGATGAAGCTGATCGCAATGGGAGCCGGGTGCAAAAGGGGCTTCATCATCATCAGGAGAAGAAAGTTGCAGGTTGCCCATGAGGCAGCAGCTGAGCCAGCAAGGCGGTAGCATGGTTGGCAGTCAGCATGGTGGCAGAAGTGGAATTCTGGAGCCAAATGTGCCTGGGGGAGACCACCTGCTTCGCGTCAGCCTGCCCTCCCGGGAGGTAGTGGAACAGGGGTTCCTGGAGACGGTGGCAGTAGCAATCAATTAGTGTGGACTGTAGATGGGAAAATCAGCTACTCGGTGGTGTGGCAGTTATTCATCAAGCATCCGGAGGAGGTTCACATAGCCACATGCAAGATATGTTGGCAGAAGGTGAAGCTTTGCCAGGGTCCCAATATTGGCACCACGGCCTTGCGTTAACATATGCTTTGCCACCATAAAGCGGCCTGGCTCCATTGTAGTGGTCCAGCCTGCTGCATCACCCAGTGGCATGCCACTCCCTCTTTCAGCCAGGCAAGGCTCCACCACCTCAGCCAAAGGGAGCTGTGTGTCATACCCTCCTTCTGTCGCTCAAGATGCTCCTGCTCCTCCAACTTTTAGTCAGCCATTCCGCCAACAATGCATCGGCGAAGCCATGTCCAAGAGACAACAGTATGCGCCCACTCATCCAACGGCGTAGAAGCTGAATGTGCTCCTCTCTAAGTTGCTGGTGCTGCAGTCCCTCCCTTTTCAAGTGGTGGACTCTGCACCTTTCAGAGAACTGATTGCTTGTGCGGAGCCGAGGTGGAGAGTGCCAAGCCGTAATTTCTTTGCGAAGAAGGCAGTACCAGCTCTGCACAATTTTGTGGAAGACAAGGTGGTCCAGTCCTTGAGCCTGTCGGTGTGTACCAAAGTGCACGGCAGCACCGACGTCTGGAGCTGTAACTACAGTCAGGGACAATACATATCCTTTACATCTCACTGGGTGAATGTGGTTCCTGCACAGCCACAACTCCAACTTGGACAGGTCCCGCCACTTCCTCCTCCACGCTCTCAGCCCATTGGTCCTGTGACAATGTACAACTCCGCCTCCTCATCCTCCACCGTGTCATTAGCCTCCACTGCCTAGACAAGTCTCAGTTCCCCTCCAGCATACCATGTGTGCAGGGCATGGCGATGTCACACTGTTCTTTACATGGTTGGCCTTGGTGAAAAGAGTCACACAGGGGAGGAACTGCTAAAAGTCATTCGTAAAGAAATCGGAGCATGGCTTACTCCAAGAAAACTGGAAATGGGAACCATGGTGGCTGACAAGGGAAAGAACATCTTGCATGCGCTGCGACTGGGAAGGCTGAGCCATGCGTCCTGCATGGCACACGTGTTAAATCTGGTTGTCAAGCAGTTCCTGAAGTGTTCCCCCCCATTTGCAAGACATCCTAACAATGGGAAGAAAACTTTGCATCCACTCGTACACTGCAAACACACCCTCCTTGAGCTGCAGCGTCAGAACGATATCCCACAACAAAATCTGATTTGTGACCTTGCCACATGTTGGAATTCCACCCTCCATATGTTGGACCGACTGTACGAACACAGAAAAGCCATCACCAGCAGGTGGTGGCATCCCTTGACATGCCCATGCCAACACACCTTGAAGATCCGCTGGACTTCTGGGCAGCCAAACTTGATTTGTGGCCGCAACTAGCAGAGTTTTCCCTGGAAAAGCTGTCCTGCCCAGCCAGTAGTGTGTCATCAGAAGAGTGGGTATTTAGTGCAGCGGGGGCCATAGTCACCCCAAGGAGAACAAAAATGTGGAAAGACTGACCTTTGTGAAGATGAATCAGGCATAGATCAGTCAGGATTTCCAACCACCAATGCCTGATGCATGAGAGTAGATTGACCATGGTGCCACACCAACACTTCACAAATGGGGATAGTGCCATACAGATTTAAGGCACTGCTCCCCAGTTACAAACATTCCTCTGCATCAGACCTTTTTTCAACCACCTTTGTCACTGGGTACTGGTATTGCCACCCACAGCACCACTCTGTCACCGGGTTACTTTCAGGACTCTTCTCATGCTTCAGCCAACTCCAGGCTGTTTCATTCAGCCACTATATGGTCTCCTCATGCTTCAGCCACCTCCAGGCTGTACCATTCATCCAATATATGGTTTACTGATGCTTCAGCCAGCTCCAGTCTGTGTCATTCAGCAACTACATGTTTTAGTGATGCTGCTGGGCCTAGGACATAACCTATATATGTTTATGGTAGCACTAGGTACCATACATATTCAATGGAAATTTCAAAATTCATCTTTTATTCTTAGAGATTGTGAGGCCCTATTGTCTCCTCATCTGCCGCCAACTCCAGGCTGTGCCATTCAGACACTATATGGTCTCCCCATGCTGCCACAAACTCCAGGCAGTCATTCAGCCACTATATGGTCTCTTCATACTGATGCCACAAACTTCAGGCTGTCTCATTCAGCCTATTTATGGTCTCTTCTCATACATCAGCCAACTCCAGGCTATGCCATTCAGCCACTATATGGTCTCTTCCTACTGATGCCACCTCCGGGCTCTGTCATTGTGCTGCCATGTGACTCCTTGTTAGATTTGGTCCTTTTTACCCACACACCAGGGCCGGGGACACTAAAATTTGAGAGTTAAAAGTTAAATTTCAAAACCCTCAATTTAAATTAAAAAATCTTCAATTTAAATTTAAAAATCATAAATTTCAATGGTCTCCTCATGCTTCTGCAAACTCCAGGCGGTGCCATTTAGACACTATATGGTCTCCTCATGCTTCAGCCACCTCCAGGCTGTGTCATTCAGTCAATATATGGTTTATGTTACGCCGAGCGCTCCGGGTCCCTGCTCCTCCCCTCGCGGCGTCTCTCTCTCTGCAGCGCCCCGGTCAGACCCGCTGACCGGGAGCGATGCACTGACATTGCCGGCGGGGATGCGATTCGCATAGCGGGACGCGCCCGCTCGCGAATCACATCCCAAGTCACTTACCCGTCCCGGTCCCCAGCTGTCATGTTCTGGCGCGTGCGGCTCCGCTTTCTAGGGCGCGCGCACGCCAGCTCTCTAAGATTTAAAGGGCCAGTGCACCAGTGATTGGTGCCTGGCCCAATCAGTCTAATTAGCTTCCACCTGCTCCCTGTCCATATTACCTCACTTCCCCTGCACTTCCTTGCCGGATCTTGTTGCCTTGTGCCAGTGAAAGCGTTCAGTGTTGTCCAAAGCCTGTGTTCCAGATCTCCTGCTATCCTCTTTGACTACGAACCTTGCCGCCTGCCCCGACCTTCTGCTACGTCTGACCTTGCCTCTGCCTAGTCCTTCTGTCCCACGCCTTCTCAGCAGTCAGCGAGGTTGAGCCGTTGCCGGTGGATACGACCTGGTTGCTACCGCTGCAGCAAGACCATCCCGCTTTGCGGCGGGCTCTGGTGAAAACCAGTAGCATCCCTAGAACCGGTCCACCGACACGGTCCACGCCAATCCCTCGCTGACACAGAGGATCCACATCCAGCTAGCCGAATCATAACAGTAGATCCGGCCATGGATCCCGCTGAGGTGCCACTGCCAAGTCTCGCTGACCTATCCACGGTGGTCGCTCAGCAATCGCAGCAAATTGCCCAACAAGGACAGTAGCTGTCGCAGTTGACCGCCACGTTACAGCAACTTCTGCCACTGCTACAGCAGCAACCATCTCCTCCGCCAGTTCCTGCACCTCCTCCGCAGCGACTGGCCGCTCCTAGCCTCCGCTTGTCCCTGCCGGACAAATTTGATGGGGACTCTAGACTCTGCCGTGGCTTTCTGTCTCAATGCTCCCTACATATGGAGATGTTGTCGGACCACTTTCCTACAGAACGGTCTAAGGTGGCGTTCTTAGTGAGTCTTCTGTCTGGAAAGGCCTTGTCTTGGGCCACACCGCTCTGGGACCGCAATGATCCTGCCACAGCTGCAGTCCAGTCCTTCTTCGCTGAAGTCCGTAGTGTCTTCGAGGAACCAGCCCGAGCTTCTTCTGCCGAGACTGCCCTGCTGAACCTGGTCCAGGGTAATTCTTCAGTAGGCGAGTACGCCATCCAATTTCGTACTCTCGCCTACGAATTATCTTGGAATAACGAGGCCCTCTGCGCGACCTTTAAAAAAGGCCTAACCAGTAACATCAAGGATGTGCTGGCCGCACAAGAGATTCCTGCCAACCTGCAAGAACTTATCCATTTGGCCACCCGCATTGAGATGTGGTTTTCTGAAAGACACCAGGAGCTCCGCCAGGAAAAAGACCTTGATCTCTGGGCACCTCTCCCACAGTATCCTTTGCAATCTACCCCTGTGCCTCCAGCCGAGGAGGCTATGCAAGTGGATCGGTCTCGCCTGACCCATGAAGAGAGGACTCGCGTAGGGAAAAAAATCTATGTCTGTACTGCGCTAGTACCGAACATTTCTTGGTGGATTGCCCTATTCGTCCTCCACGTCTAGGAAACGCACGCACGCACCCAGCTCACGTGGGTGTGGCTTCTCTTGGTACGAAGTCTGCTTCTCCACGTCTCACTGTGCCCGTGCGGATTTCTCCTTCTGCCAACTCCTTCCTCTCAGCCGTGGCCTGCTTGGACTCTGGTGCTTCTGGAAATTTTATTCTGGACTCTTTGGTGAATAAGTTCTGCATCCCGGTGACCCGTCTCGTCAAGCCGCTCTACATTTCTTCGGTCAAAGGAGTGAAGTTGGACTGTACTGTGCGTTACCGCACAGAACCTCTCTTAATGTGCATTGGACCCCATCACGAAAAGATTGAATTTCTTGTCCTTCCCAACTGCACCTCTGAAGTCCTCCTCGGTCTGCCATGGCTCCAGCATCATTCTCCCACCCTTGACTGGACCACCGGGGAGATCAAGAATTGGGGTTCTGCTTGCCGTAAGAAATGCCTCACGTCTGCTCCCAGTCCCGTCTGTCGGGCCTCAGTGTCTCCTCCTGTGCCTGGTCTCCCCAAGGCCTATCAGGACTGTGCCGTGCCTCCTCATAGCCCCCGTCCTGGTGACACTCTGCCCCGTGACACGCTTCACCCTCTGCCCCCCCTCCCCATTCCCACTTCTTCTGAACTAACTGCCGCTGGTATAGCTACCCAGGACTTCTTTTTTCAGAAGGAGACTCAAGAGGCGTCCCCTATGTTCTCGTCTCTTTTGAACAGACAAGGAGACAAAAAGAGGGGGAGACCTAAGGGGGGGGGTACTGTTACGCCGAGCGCTCCGGGTCCCTGCTCCTCCCCGAAGCGCTCGCGGCGTCTCTCTCTCTGCAGCGCCCCGGTCAGACCCGCTGACCGGGAGCGCTGCACTGACATTGCCGGCGGGGATGCGATTCGCATAGCGGGATGCGTCCGCTCACGAATCGCATCCCAAGTCACTTACCCGTCCCGGTCCCCGGCTGTCATGTTCTGCTGCTCCCTGTCCATATTACCTGCTCCCTGTCCATATTACCCACCTGCTCCCTGTCCATATTACCTCACTTCCCCTGCACTTCCTTGCCGGATCTTGTTGCCTTGTGCCAGTGAAAGCGTTTACTGTTGTCCAAAGCCTGTGTTCCAGATCTCCTGCTATCCTCTTTGACCACGAACCTTGCCGCCTGCCCCGACCTTCTGCCTAGTCCTTCTGTCCCACGCCTTCTCAGCAGTCAGCGAGGTTGAGCCGTTGCCGGTGGATACGACCTGGTTGCTACCGCCACAGCAAGACCATCCTGCTTTGCGTCGGGCTCTGGTGAAAACCAGTAGCAGCCCTAGAACCGGTCCACCGACACAGTCCACGCCAATCCCTCGCTGACACAGAGGATCCACATCCAGCTAGCCGAATCATAACAGTTTACTGATGCTGCTGGCACTGGGTCTGGGCCTAAAAAAAATTTATGATAGCACTAGCTACCCTAAATCTTCAAATTAAAATTCTAAATTTTTCTTTTTTTCTTAGGGATTGTGAAGCCCTGTTGTCTACTCATGCTGCTGCCAACTCTAGGATGTGCCATTCAGACACTATATGGTCTCCTCATGCTTCAGCCAACTATAGGCTGTGTCATTCAGGCAATATATGGTTTACTGATGCTGCTGGGCCTGGGTCTGGGAATAAAAATGTTGTTATCGTAACACTAGCTACCCAAAATCTTCAGTTTAAATTTCAGAATTCATCTTTTAATCTTAAGGATTGTAAAGCCCTAGTGTCTACTCATGCTGCTGCCAACTCCAGGCTGTGCCATTCAGACACTATATGGTCTCCTCATGCTTCAGTCAACTCCAGGCTGTGTCATTCAGCCAATATATGGTTTACTGATGCTGCTGGGCCTGGGCTTAACATTTTTTTATGGTAGCGCTAGCTACCCTAAATCTTCAATTTAAATTTCAAAATTCGTCTTTTTTTTTTCTTAGGGATTGTGAAGCCCTGGTGTCTACTCATGCTGCTGCCAACTCCAGGCTGTGTCATTCAGCCAATATATGGTTTACTGTTGCTGCTGGACCTGGGTCTGGGAATAAAAACTTTTGTTATGGTAGCACTAGCTACCCAAAATCTTAATTTTTAATTACAGAATTCATCTTTTAATCTTAGGGATTGTGAAGCCCTAGTGTCTACTCATGCTGTTGCCAACTCCTGGCTGTGCCATTCAGACACTATATGGTCTCCTCATGCTTCAGCCAACTATAGGCTCTGTCATTCAGGCAAAATATGGTTTACTGATGCTGCTGGGCCTGGGAATAAAAATGTTGTCATGGTAGCACTAGCTACCCAAAATCTTCAGTTTAATGAATACACATATTTGGTATTGCCGCGTGCATAAAAGTCTGAACTTTTAAAATATATTGTTCATTTTCCCGTATGGTGAACGGCGTAAACGTAAAACAATTTTAAAAAAATGTACAAAATTGATGCTTTTTTGTCACATTTTATAAAAATGTATAAAAAGTAAAACCTAAGCAAAAGTGGTACTGATAAAAACGAAAGATCATGGCGCAAAAAATTGGGCCCTCATATCACCCCATATACGGAAAAATTAGAAAGTTATAGGTGGTCAAAATAGGGCAATTTCAAACATACAAATTTTGATAAAATGGTTTGAGATTTTTTTTAAGCGGTACAATTATAGAAAAGCATATAACATGAGTATCATTTTAATTGTATTGACCCACAGAATAAAGAAAACATGTCATTTTTACCGGAAAGTGTACAGCGTGAAATCAAAACCTTACAAAATGTGCTAAATTGCGTTTTTCTTTTCAATTTTCCCACATAAATAATAATATTTGTTTGGTTGTGCTGTACATTTTATGGTAAAATAAGTGATGTAATTACAAAGTACAATTGGTGATGCAAAAGACAAGCCCTCATATGGGTCTGTGGATGGAAATGGAGTTATTAAAATTGGTCTGGTCCTTAAGGCCAAAATGGGCCTAGTCCCTAAAGGACAACTGTAGCGGGACACTTTTATATATGCCCAAGCCTGGGCCTCAAAAATAAACAAAATAAACTTATACATACCTTTCTACCAGCCCCCGTTGGTCAGGCACAGGCCTCACGGTCCAGCAGTGCTGACGTCATTCCACTTCCTGGGGACAGGGATGCCGCAGAGCTGCCGGCGTATCACTGTCCCACCCCGGCCTGTGATAGGCTGAGCCCACTGTCATTTAAGAAGCCTGCCAGAGCTCCTTACATGACAGGGGGCTCAGCCTATCACCGACCGGGGTGGGACATTCTTACAGATGCAGTTTTTTTTATGGCATATCTAAAAGTACTAAATTTGGACAATCCCTTTTTTTAAAATGGAATTGACTTTATATTAATATTTCCAGTTTTGTAGACATAGATTTTGTACAATTTTTGATTCGTGACTGTAAGTCTTTGTGTCTGTTAAGTCTTTTGTCTTATTTTTTACTGCTACTTTTTTTAAGTGCCATGTCTGCAGTTAAATATGAATATTAAAAAAAAAGTTGCTGCACTTCTACTGACATTTCCAGTGCCAAAATGATAGAGAAATGCATTATTAATAGAAAATCACTCTTTCTATTTGGAAATCTATTGAAAATTCAATGAGCATTGTCTTCTAATTAATATTAAGTGCATCATATATTTCATCCAAGGCTATGAAGAGTGCATAAATAATTTAACTTAAATTCATAAAAATTTAAGTAAGAGAATAAGCACGCTTAATCTAAGTATGTGTTGCTTTTGCTATGTATATTTTGTGTCAGGAATTTAGCTGGCCACGCTCCCATGCCATGACTAGTCCTATCTCCTGGGGTTGTGCCTGTTTCCTGTGCTATTCTGATCTAATGTCATGCTATGTTCCCTGGTTGTCAGGGGAACAAGTGACATGTGGCATGGTGCCCCCATCCCTGCAATAAGCAGCTGGAAAGGCTATTAAAGAGGCTTGCATGCTGGGCCAACCATAGCCAACACTGGCATCAATCACTTCCAAATTCTGTGTATGTAATTGGGCCTCTGATGCCCACAAACACCTGTGATTACTCCTTACTACAGAATCATGGGCCTATGACATTTCTTCTGGTACCACCCCGACTGGTATGGAAGTCATGTCTGCATTGGTGAACCATATGCAAGGACCAACCCAGTTGGTCCAGGACCAACACCATGAATTGTCACAGTCTCAGACCCCGGTAACCCCCTCTCTGGTACCCTTAGAGCCTCAGGTTAAAGGGGTACTCCGTTCCTAGACATCTTAACCCTTATCTAAAGGCACAGCCCACCGCATTCTGTAACTTTATGTTCAGAATGCCGGTTTCAGGCCGACGTGGTCGTAATGTCACGCCACAGCCATTTATGTCTATGAGAGGGGGCGAGATGGCTGTGGCCACTTTAGAACCCCGGAGTGCCAGTCCAAAGATCGCGGGGGGGGTCTGGCTGCTGGGATAGGCTGCCTTTGGAGAAGGGATAACATGTAAAAGGGGCAAAGTACTTTAAACTTTTTGCTGGCAAGAGGAAAGCTTTCATGACATTATGGAAAAGTTGCAAATTATACTTTCATTTAAGACCCCACTCTTCAGGTACTGAGACCTTGTCAAGGTTGTAGACCAGTGGAGGAGTATTGCTCTTAGATGGTTGTCTTTTAGTGGGACAATCCAGCATTAAAATGCCAGTTCAGATTAGTCTTGTCCAAAACCCTTACCTGCCAGACAGTAATGGACATGCTTAGGAAGGATCTGCGCTTGTCTTGGGGCTAAATGGCTATGTTGTGAGACTGGTATTTCCTTTTTGAGTTTTCTTCTTTGCCTACAAATCCCATAATTCCATTTTCCTTCCTCCCACACATCAGCCACCCCACCCATTGAAACATAAATTAGTTGCAGATTGATCTCTCTTCCATCAAGTGATCCCTCCATCCATTGAAGTAGACAGGCTCCCTGTCATCAGCTGACTAGTGAATCAGGTCTCAGCCGCTTTGCAACCTGAGACAACAGTAATTGTATGCTGTTAAAAATAAATATTGGGGTGAAAATCACATAACAATTGTGAGAAAACCATCACACACAGGTACAGACACTATATTATGAACTACACTAACTTTACAGCCCCTGTAGCATAGTCAAATAAAAAAAATTATTTGAATATCCCTTTAAATACCTTTTGGCTAGTTATGTTTGTTGTTTGTTCTGAAACACCTGTTTGCTGATATCATTCTTGACTTTTTAGTAGTTGTAATTGCATTATCCTGTGTTTGATTGTTTCTCAGGTGAATGGGGGCCTAAATATTTGTCCTCAATACTTGTCTGCTAAACTTCCTTATCTTAATTAATTTTATAACAAAACCTCCTCCTCATAGATCTTATCATAATGCTACAGTTCTATTACCAGGGGTAAAATACCCCAAAAGTAAAATCTTAAATCTTTCCAGTCTTAAAAGTTGAGCAATGGGAGAGTATAGCCTGGATAATTTTTAAAAAGGGTTATATTCACCCCTCTTTTTCCACCATTGTGTTCTTTTCTTTGATGGGAAAAACATGGCTGTCTTTAGTTTCTATCAGTACTGATTATAGGGAACTGTTATGGCGAGTCCAGTCCAGTCCGTCCAGTCACACTGGCCTTAAGAGCACTCTACATCTGTCTTCTGGCGGGTCCGGGATTTGCATTGCGGGACTTGCCCGCATGCGAATCTCGGGGCGTGACTCACTTTCTTCTTCTGCTGTGTCCTCCGTACTCTCTCATCCATCGACGCGCACATCCCTGCCTCCTAGGGCACGGGCGCCGAAGCTCTGAGATTTAAAGGGCCAGTGCGCCCTTGATTATTGTTGCACCTGTCCCTTCTCTATAAGTATGTGCACCTCCCACAACCCCTTGCTGGATCTTTGTGTGCCCAGTGCCCTAGTGAAAGTGTTTATTGTGTCTTGCCTTACCGTGTTCCTGACCTACCTGCTCCGTGACCTGACCTGACAATCTGTGCCGCCTGCCTTCTGACCTCTTGCTAAGTCCCTGTTCTCACTACTGTGCCGCCTACCCGACCTTCTGCTATCCTGACTACGAGTTGTCTTATTCCTCCTGTGCCACGTCTTCTCCTCAGCAGTCTGTGTGGACAAGTCATGTCAGGGGTAGCGACCTGGGTGTCGTCTGCCGCAGCAAGTCCATCCCGCTTTGCAGCGGGCTCTGGTGAAAACCAGTGGCATCTTAGACTCCGCTCCTGGAAATGGCTCAAGCCATCATCCACACAGGCTCAGCGGATCTTCTACCTCCTTGCCGCTTACAGTAAGATCCAGGCCATGGATCCCGCTGGGGTGCCTCTGCCTGATGTTACGGATCTACACATGTGTTGTGGTATATCTTCGCTCTCGCTATCATGTCCGTCAGGTTCTCCAGCGCCTCAGGAATAATCACCTGTATGCCACACTTTGAGAAGTGCCTATTTGATAGGTCATGTCTTCCTTCTCTTGGTTACATTGTGTCTGGTCAAGGTCTTCAGATAGATCCTGGTAAGCGGTCTGCAGTTTTGGACTGGCCTAGACCTACTGGCCTACTGGCCATTCAGTGTTTCTTGGGGTTTGCCAATTACTATTGTCAGTTCATTCCTCATTTTTCTTCTGTGGTCGCCCCAATTGTGTATCTCACAAAAAAATACTGTATTCCTAAGAATTGGACTCCAGAGTCCGATGAGGTCTTCTCTCGACTCAAATCTGCATTTGCCACAGCACCTGTTCTTTCTAGACCTCATCCTGAGAAACCCTTCTATTTGCAGGCAGACGCATCATCTGTAGGAGCTGGCGCCATCCTGACTCAAAAATCCTCCAAGGCTTTTTCTCCAAGACCTTTTCACCTGCTGAGAGGAATTATTCAATTGGAGATCGGGAACTTCTCGCTATTAAGTTTGCATTAGAGGAATGGTGACATCTATTGGTTCTCCTCATCCTGTTAACATCTATACTCATAGGCGTGCGCAGCCTATTGCATTAGGGTGTGAACCCTAAAGCACAAACTCGCTCCGCACGCGTGTGTAAATATATACCAATTGCCACAGAATGGGAAAGTGCTAAAGATGTTTTTACCATTTAAAACTACACTTCCAGTATGACCTTAACCTCTTAAGGATCTAGGGCGTACCTGTACACCCTACGCCAGGTCCCGGCGTTTAAAACGGGGTCACACCGTGACCCCGCATCACACCAGGTCAGTCTCGGCTGCTATTCACGTCTGAAAGTGAAAGTAAACGCTTCCCGGCAGCTCAGTCGGGCTGATCGGCACATCGCGATAAAATCGCCCTGTTCCGATCAGCTAGGACGCAAGCGGAGGTCTCCTTACCTGTCTCCGCGGGGTTTGATTTCTCCAAGTCTGAGCTACAGGCTTGAGCAATCGAGCCCCTATCTCGTTGATCCATGCAAAGCTATGGCTTTGCAGGGATCAGCATAAGAGATCAGTGTGTGCAGTGCTATAGGAGCTATAGCACTGCAAAAAAAAAGTTAACTAAGGTCATTTAACCCCTTCCCCAATAAAAGTTTTAATCGCCCCCCTTTTCCCATAAAAAAAAAAAACTGTGTAAATAAAAAGAAACATATGTGGTATTGCCGCGTGCGGAAATGTCTGAACTATAAAAATATATTGTTAATTAAATCGCACGGTCAATGGCGTACACGCAAAAAAATTCCAAAGTCCAAAATAGCGTATTTTTGGTCACTTTTTATATCATGAAAAAATGAATAAAAAGCGATCAAAAAGTCTGATCAATACAATATTGGTACCGATCTGCAGGTCATTTTGCTGGATTATTGGAGATTTGAATTTTTTTTTGCCGGATTAATGGACATTTGAAATTTTTTTGATCTAATTAGAGATTATTGCATTGATACTATATAGTGTTATAAGAATTGCATTTTAATTCAGCAGCAGTCCTCAGTATATTTTATTTTACTATTTTTTATGCTTTATTGTATTTTATTAATTGCTTATACGTCATCATATAGCTTGAAGTAAGCCACAAGGGCCCTGTTGCTTTTCCAGACAGATATATATATACACATATACAGTGGTCCCTCAACATATGATGGTAATCCGTTCCAAACGGACCATCGTTTGTTGAAACCATCGCATGTTGAGGGATCTGTGCAATGTAAAGTATAGGACAGTGGTCTACAACCTGCGGACCTCCAGATGTTGCAAAACTACAACACCCAGCATGCCTGGACAGCCAACGGCTGTTTTGCAACATCTGGAGGTCCGCAGGTTGAAGACCACTGTTAGAGGAAGTTGTACTCACCTGTCCCCGCCGCTCCGGACCATCACCGCTCGTCACCGCTGCACGGGATGTCGCTGTCGCCGCGTCCCCGAGGTGTACCCGACGCCTCTGCTTCCCCGGCATCCGCGCTCTCCGTCGCCACCATCACGTCGCTACACACGCCACTCCGATTGGATGATGGGACGGCGTGCGCAGCGACGTGATGACGTCGATGGATGGAGAGCACCAACGATGCAGAGGATCCCGAAGAGGACGCACCGGAGCCCCTAGGACAGGTAAGTGATCGTTAGCAGACCACACGGGGCACTGTAAACGGCTATCCGGCGGCAGCTGAAGCGGTCAGCGCTGCCGGAGAGCCGTTTATGCAATGGCCCCGACATACAAAAGCATTGTATGTTGATGCTGCCTTCAACATGCGATGGCATCTGAGAGGCCATTGCATGTTGAAATTATCATATGTCGGGGCCATCGTAGGTTGAGGGGTCACTGTATAAAATCGATATATTTTTAACAGCTATGTTTATTGTGATTTTTTAATAAATACAATTTTTTAAATACATTTATTTACAAGTACTGTCACTTTCTATTTGTCTAAAAAAAAAAACTATGTAAATAAATCTAAACATATGTGGTATCGCTGTGTGCGTAAATGTCCAAACTTCTCCAAAAAATAAAGGTAACACTTAAACAACACAATGTAACTCCAAGTCAATCACACTTCTGTGAAATCACACTATCCACTCAGGAAGCAACACTGCTAGACAATCAGTTTCACATGCTGTTGTGCAAATGGAACAAACAGGTGGAAATTATAGGCAATGAACAAGACACCCCCAATAAAGGAGTGATTCTGCAGGTGGTGACCACAGTCCACTTCTTAGTTCCTATGCTTTGTGGCTGATGTTTTGGTCACTTTGAATGCTGGCGGTGCTTTCACTCTAGTGGTAGCATGAGACGGAGTCTACAACCCACACAGGTGGTTCAGGTAGTGCAGCTCATCCAGGATGGCACATCAATGTGAGCTGGGGCAAGAAGGTTTCCAGAGCATAGAGGTGCTACCAAGAGACAGGCCAGTATATCAGGAGATGTGGAGGAGGCCATAGGAGGGCAACAACCCAGCAGCAGGACCGCTATCTCCGCTTTTGTGCAAGGAGGAGCACTGCCAGAGCCCTTCAAATTGACCTCCAGCAGGCAACAAATGTGCATGTGTCCATTCAAATGGTCAGAAACAGACTCCATGAGGGTGGTATGAGGCCCCGAAGTCCACAGGTGGGGGTTGTGCTTACAGCCCAACACTGTGCAGGATGTTTGGCATTTGCCAAATTCGCCACTGGTGCCCTGTGCTCTTCACAGATGAAAGCAGGTTCACACTGAGCACATATAACAGACGTGACAGAGTCTGGAGATGCCGTGGATAACGTTATGCTGCCTTTCGGGGGCCGCACAGCCCTCCATGTACTTGCCAGAGATAGCCTGACTGCCATTATGTACCAAGATTAAATCCTCAAACCCCTTGTGAGACCATATGCTGGTGCAGTTGGCCCTGGGTTCCTCCTAATGTAGGACAATGCTAGACCTCATGTGGCTTGAGTGTGTCAGCAGTTCCTGCAAGAGGAAGGCATAGATGCTATGGACTGGCCCGCCCGTTCCCCAGACCTGAATCCGATTGAGCACATCTAGGACATCATGTCTCACTCCATCCATCAATGCCACTTTGCA
Organism: Hyla sarda; assembly: GCF_029499605.1. NCBI lineage: Eukaryota > Metazoa > Chordata > Amphibia > Anura > Hylidae > Hyla > Hyla sarda. The sequence goes on from NC_079191.1 coordinate 281,786,898, forward strand.
CCACAGACTGTCCAGGAGTTGGCGGATGCTTTAGTCCAGGTCTGGGAAGACATTTCTCACAAGACCATCCATCAGGAGCATGCCCAGGCGTTGTAGGGAGGTCATTCGGGCACATGGAGGCCACACACACTACTGAGCCTCATTTTGACTTGTTTTCAGGACATTACATCAAAGTTGGATCAGCCTGTAGTGTGGTTTTCCACTTTGATTTTGAGTGTGACTCCATATCCAGACCTCCATGGGTTGATAAATTTGATTGCTATTAATAATTTTTGTGTGATTTTGTTGTCAACACATTCAACTATGTATAGATGAAAGTATTTCATATGATTAGTTCATTCATTCAGATCTAGGATGTGTTATCTTAGTGTTCCCTTAATTTTTTGAGCAGTGTATAAAAATATATCATTAATTAAACCGTACGGTCAATAGCGTACATGTAAAAAAAAAATCCAAAGTACAAAATAGCGTATTTTTGGTAACTTTTTATACCATACAAAAATGAATAAAAAGCGATCAAAAAGTCAAATCAAAAGAAAAATGGTACCACTAAAAACTTCAGATCACGGCGCAAAAAATGAGCCACAGACATCCTCGTATGCGGAAAAATAAAAAAGTTATAGGGGTCAGAAGATTACATTTTTAAACGTATTGATTTTCGTACATGTAGTTATGATTTTTTCCAGAAGTAAGACAAAATCAAACCTATATAACTAGGATATCATTTTTAATCGTATGGACCTACAGAATAAACATAAGGTGTCATATTACTGAAAAATTTACTGCGTAGAAATGGAAGCCCCCATAAGTTACAAAATGGCCTTTTTTTTTTTTCAATTTTGTCATACAATTATTTTTTCTTTTTTGTTTTGCCGTAGATTTTTGGGTAAAATGACCGATGTCATTACAAAGTAGAATTAGTGGCGCAAAAAATAAGCCATCATATGATTTTTAGGTGGAAAATTGAAAGGGTTATGATTTTTAAAAGGTAAGGAGGAAAAAACGAAAATGCAAAAACTGAAAATGCTGAGTCCTTAAGGGGTGATTCAAACTTTTATTACTGAAGGAGTTAAATCACATTTATTAACTTTTTTAAAACTTATTTTTAGTCCCCATAGGGGACTATTACTGCAATCCTTGGATTGCATACACTGTTCAATGCTATGCCATAGCATAGCATTGATCAGTGTTATCAATGCTCTGCTGCTCCAGCCTGGATCTCAGGCATGGAGCAGCAGAGCAATTATTGGACGGCAAGGTAAGAAGCCTCCTGCTGTCCTCTCAGCTGTTCGGGATGCTGCGGTCCAAACAGTCCACTGAGCTAACCAGCAACAGTTTTCTCCCGTTCTTAGACGCCTAAATAAACTTTTATCATGGCATCTAAAGGGTTAATACCAGACATTAGCCCGATCAGCGATGTCCTTTATTAGCTGCGGGTCCTGGTTGCTGATAGTAACCGGGACCTGCCGGATATGAAGCACGTTCAGCTCCTGAGCGCGCTTCACATGACAGGAGCGGGCCACGAGCGTAAATATACGCTCGTGGTTGTTAAGGGGTTAATAGACCCCATAGTCCCATAGGGGACTATTTATAGCAATAATTTGATTGCTAATACTGTTCAGTGCTATGCATATGGCATAGAACTGATCAGTATTATCGGTGATCTTCTGCTCTGGTCTGCTCAATCTCAGACCAGAGCACAAGACCCCTAGAGACAGATGGATGCAGGTGAGGGGACCTCCGTCCACCATTATGGATGATCGGATGTACGTCTTGGTGCTTAAGTACCAGGGCACCAGGATGTACATTTAAGTTCTGTGTCGTTAAGGGGTTAAGATCACCCTCCCTAAAAGATCGCTGGAGCAGATAGGGCATGCCAAACACCACTATTAGAAAAAATAGATCCTTTCGGCCAAAGTGCTGGAAATGTACAGATGGCCAAAACAATCTCAGGCCACGCATGCATTGGTATTTCTGCTGGCGCATGCGTACTGTATCTTGACCCTGCTGTCTATCTCTGCGAGCCGAGCATCAAGCTACCTGCAGAGAAAAGGAGAGACAGTGGTTAGTAATGCCGCATAAGGACGATAGTAGCCACAGTCAACGGCCCCTTGATTTGTAACAATTATACTTAGGACACATAGATAAATCTTAGTTGTAAATCTAGGTGTAAATTGTATATTAAATAACCATGATTATCTAAACAGTCTGCTAAAATTTAGCGTATACAAAAATGCTGCATAATATATAAAAAAAAAAAAAAATATATATATATATATATAGATATATATATATAAATAATGTATGCCGCTAAGAAATCATACATAATTATACCAATAAATTATATATATAACAGTATATACTGTATTGTGAAACTACTAAAGAAAATACTAGATAAAAATGTACATAAAAATTTAATAATATAAATGTGTACAAAAAAATAATTTAAATATTTTATATTCATGTTGGTAATGTGTTGACCACACTTATGTGTTATTTACATACAATTCACTGTGAGCAAGGGGTGATCTGAAATAAGTAAGACTATAAATATTTCAACAATAAATACATTATTTTATATAAGTGTATGATAAAATAAAAAATTGATATAATAAACTATTATGTGACGTTTATGCTTAAAATGTGATTAAAGTGATGAAAAGTATGGAGGTGTAAGAATAAAATAAATATAAAATATAAAAATAAAAACAATTTTTATATTTTCCACTTCTGAGGTACAACCTTTAGGAGTCTACTTTATACACAGGCCCTGTCATGATGAAATCTGGTCGAAGCCCCAAGAGGTCGCTGGTGTGGAAATAAAGACAACTCATGAGAGAATGTAGGGGGGAGGGCCAGGCTGAGAAAGCGAGAAATGAAAACAACTTTCTTCCTATTAGCATGTTCAGGAGTGCAGAGCCTCCAGTCGTTGAGCCAGCTGAGGGGTAATGTGATAGCGATGTAACCTAAGGAGAAGAAGCCGAAGCCACCTCAAGCTGCCCTGCAGCTCGGCTCCGGAGTGTGCGGGAGACTGTGAGGAGTCAGGACTTGGGAGAAGTGAGGAGGAACAAGGCTGAAGTTGGTTTATTCATCCAGATTCTTATTCACTAAAGTTGATTTCTTTTTTCAAGCATTTTCTTATATATTACTATGACAAATTATTCTTCTGGATTAAACCTGTTTTTTCATTCATAAATGTTTTATATTATGTGGGAACAAACATTCAGGAAATAAATGTAGTTTGCAATTTTGGAGAAAATTTTTTGTAAACAACGCATAAACAGATGCGTTTAAATCAGTAACTAATGATTTGAAGGGGTTAAACACCATTGGGCCACTAACATGAAGGCAGAAATAGAAAACGTAAGGGCCCTTGCATAACATCCGACTGTTTCCAGTCAGGCCCAAAACAGTAGATTGGCAAAAAATTAAGTGCCAACCTTTCCAACTACTTAAATTTTCTCCATTTTGAACAAGTAACTGAGAAACTTAAGGGGTTAAACACCACTGGGCCAATAACCTAATGGGGAATTGAAAGATTAAGGACCCCTCAATAATACCCAACTGTTTCCAGCCTGGCTCAAAAAATCAGGTGCCAACCTTGCCATCCACTTACATTTACTGGATTTTGAATAAGTGATTATTTCAAGGAGTTACATGCCATTGGACCACTAACCTAAGGTAGGGAATATAAAGAGTAAGGACCCCTACATAATACCCAACTATTTTAAGCCTGGCCGAAAGAGTGAATTGGCAGAAAAACAGGTGCCAACTTCTCCACCAACTAATGTTATTTTATTGGTGTTTTAAAAAGGGTTAAAGGACTTTGGGCCCTGGTCTTATAATGTCAACACACAGAGAGGGATGCCCACATCAAAACCAGTTGAGTTTAGCCTGGCCCAAAGCTGTTCTTGGTATAAAAGATTGCCAACAAATTGGGCAGATGGGCACATTTTGACTGTGGATACATAACTGGTGTTTTCAAGGCGTTAATTGACCTTAGGCCTTTACTGATGCATGGAAAGGGATGCTCCATATCAAAACCAATTAAGACCCAACCTGGCCCAAACCTTTTCTGGGTATAAAAACTGGCATCAAATTAGGCAATCTGGCATTTTATTTTATTTTTTTGCCTTATTTGAATATGGCCACTGATCTGGCCACAGATTTGAATATGGCCACAAAATTAATCAGGTTTTGCCTAACCAGAGCCTTGCTGGGTATGAAAGAGGGCACAAAGTTTAACTCTTTAAAGGAAATCTGTCATCAGTGTCACCTGCACTTACCTGGGGCATCCCTCTCTGTTTGCCTCAGATCAGCAGCCGAAAGTTTTTTAAAACCATTTTGGAAACACTAGTTACTTATTCAAATAAGGAAAAATGCCAGACTGCCCACCTTGATACCAGTTTTTATACCCAGAAGTGTTTTTCACCAGGATAGACTCAACTGAGTTTGATGGCCATGTGAAATCAGTTGCCCAAAGTTTTTTGACCTTTTGGAAACACCAGTTACTTACTCAAAAAAGGAAAAATTGCCAGACTGCCGGTCTGCCTATTTTTATGCCAATTTTCATACCAAGAAACACTTTGGGCCAGGCTGTACTGTATTGAGTTTTATGCAGGTTGTTCCTTTCTGTCTGTTGGCTGTTTGAGACCAGGAGCCCAATGGTTTTTTAACCATGTGAAAACACCAGTTACTTATCCTAATAGGCAAAAATTACCACCTGCCCACTTTGATGCCAGTTTGCATACCCAGAAAAGCTTTCTGCCAGGCTAAACCTGACTGAGTGTGATGTGGGGCATCCCTCTCTGTGTGCTGGACATGTGAGATCAGTGGCTGAAAGTCATTTCACTATATGAAAACACCAGTTTCTTATCTGAACATAATAAAATATAAGCACGTGGCAAGGTTGACACTAGAGATAAGAGAATTTTTGAAAATTTTGATTCAGCAGATTTGCCAAATTTACCCAAAAAATTTGTTTCAGTCTGAATTTATTTGTGTTGAATCGCTATTAAAAACAGCTATTTCTGGCCTACAGAGAGCCTCAACACTTTGCCTTGCTGGAACACGCATAGGGTGTGCGCTGGGTTAGTGAAATAATTCTGTAATTCCGTATGACATGCAGATTCTTTTGGAAATGTCCTTCTTGCCATGAGAATGTAGTGACAAGAGTTACCTTCCATTCTGGACTTCTTACCTGGCTTTTATGTATAGCAATTATTTATTTAAATGATATAAAATATTCTAAAAAATTTTACAAATATAGAAAACATTCGGCACTCCTAATTCAGAATTTGAAGTTTATTCCTCAATTATGGCAATCTAACAGATAATATAAAACTTTTTGATCCGAACAATGGATCTTCATCAGATATCTGTAATCAATCAATATAGGGTCATGAGAACAAGACCAAAAATGTATTCAACAAAGAAATAAATGTATATACGCCAGGGTAAGGTCAGGATTAGAGATGAGCGAATTTACAGTAAATTCGATTCATCACGGACTTCTCGGCTCGGCAGTTGATCACTTATCCTTCGTAAATTAGTTCAGCCTTCAGGTGCTCCGGTTTGCTGGAAAAGGTGGATACATTCCTAGGAAAGAGTCTCCTAGAACTGTATCCACCTTTTCCAGCCCACCGGAGCACCTGAAAGCTGAACTAATTTATGCAGGAAAAGTCATCAACTGCCGAGCCGAGAAGTTCGTGACGAATCGAATTTACTGTATGTTCGCTCATCTCTAGTCAGGATCAAAGAACAATATGAAAGTAAGGTATCATAAGGTATAATGATCAGTATATCTTATAATAAATGTAACAGTGGGATCCTGTCAAAAATATATTACCCTAATGGCGGTAACATAGTACCCAAATGCGAGGTAGTAACATAATATATGTACAATCTGTTCTAAATTAAATATGCCATGTGATTGAATAGAGTATTAGTAATATCGGCTATGCATTTGTATGTAGCAGAATCATAGTTTGGGACCACAGTGTGGAAATAGGGCAAATTCAACAATGAGACAGATTTATAAGAGAAACTGGTAGAGGAATATTGTCTATATTAGTATGTATTGCCAGTGGACCCATATGTTGTAAGGCATAGTACCACGGGACGTCACGTGACTGAGAGGAGGTGCCAATTGAGGCAGAGAGAAGTCAATGGTGAATCAGAGTGTGTTAGATACAGAGTGAAAAGATAGAGAGTGGAATAGGACATGTAAGAAGAAAAGAACATGTAAGAGGAAATAATAGAATGGTCAGAAGACTAACAGAATATAGAGATAAATAAGATGAATGGAGGTGCATAGTATACTAAATGTATTGATCTGAGTATGCATAATAAATTTACAAGTGAGAGATAGGGATCAGCAGGGAAAAGTAGCATAAGAATGAATATGGGTGCAAAATCAGGCACGAATGTATGTTAACCCCTTGCCCATTTATACGGTGCTGCGGCACGGGAGGGTTATGAAGCGAGCTCAGGAGCTGAGCTCACATCATACCTGCATGGTCCCGGCTGCTATCAGCAGCCAGGACCCGTGGCTAATGCCGGACATCGCCGTTCCGGCAGATGTCCAGCATTAACTCTTTATATGCGGCGATCAAAGTTGATTGCCGCGTCTAAAAGTGAAAGTAAAAGCACTCCGGCAGCTCAGTCGGGCTGATTGGGACATTGTGATAAAATCGCGATGTCCCGATCAACTAGGACGCAGCAGGAGGGTGAACGGCGATTGATTGCTGCAAGCCTGAAATCCAGGCTTGAGCAATCAACCGCTGATAACACTGATCCATACAAAGCTATAGCTTTGCTTTGCAGTGATCTGTGTAAAAGATCAGTGTGTGCAGTGTTATAGCCCCCTATGGGAGCTATAACACTGCAAAAAAAAAAAAAAGGGAACAAAAAAAAGTTAGTAAAGATCATTTAACCCCTTCCCTAATTAAAATGTAAATCACCCCCCTATTCCCATAAAAAAAAAATAACTGTGGTATCGCCGCGTGCGTAAATGTCCGAACTATAAAAATATATTGTTAATTAAACTGCACGGTCAATGGCGTACGAGCAAAAAAAACGTCCCCGTACATGGAACAATAAAAAAAAGTTATAGGGGTCAGAAGAGGACAATTTTAAACGTATAATTTTTCCTGCATGTAGTTATAGAGAGAAGGTATGTAGAATAAAGATAAGGTGTAATTTTTAATGAAAAGTGTACTGCGTAGAAACAGAGGCCCCTAAAATTTACTAAATGGTGTTTTTTCTTATGTCTGATGTCATTAAAAAGTAGAATTGGTGGTGCAAATAATGAGCCATCATATAGATTTTTAGGTGCAAAATTGAAAGGCTTCTGATTTTTAAAAGGTAAGGAGGAAAAAATGAAAGTGCAAAAATGGAAAAACGCTATGTCCTTAAGGGGTTAAAAAAAGGGAATGAAATATGAAGAGAAAAAAAGGGGAGAAAAATTAGATCATAGTACAGTGAGAAAATGATGTAAAAGAATAGGAAATAGAAAGCAAAAAGATAAAATCGGATAAAGTGAGATGGACGACATGATCCAGGAAAGGGGAACATATATAAGTAGAAATGTGGAACAACAGAATAGTGATGGGGGGGAAGGGTTTGGGGTATTAAGTGAGGGCGGGCAATAAGTAATTAGAGTGCCTTAACTATAACGGAGAAAAAGTGATGGTGGGGATAAGAATATATATTTGGATAAAGGATTGGGATCCTGTTCGAGCACCATTAATCTACAAAGAGAGTGCAATATTTTATTTGCATTGGATTATCCCCTATATGGGCACCTCTTGAGGTATGACCAGCAATACCTTTTTCTATAACGCTGAAGATGCAGCGGACATAGTATTCAGAACCACAATATTGAGTGATTTTCTATCTGTTCCTGCATATGAGTACTGGACACGTGACTTTGAATGAGAAACCAGACATCTCACAAGTCTAGAACTCCACTGTACAACACTAACTGAATATCTCCTGGTCCAGCGGATACCATGAGCTCTGAGAGTCCACCTCTGCCCTACGAATTTCCATAAATATGCAGAATATTGTGAGATTTTCGAAAAAATTTGAAATAAATGTTCTATGGACATCATTACACTTACAGTACAATTCCTACAAAAAGAGATTGAATCCCTCAACACAAAGATTACCACAATCGAAACCCAGTTGGCTGACGGACTCAACCAGGAAGAACTATCCACCCTCAAAGACAAGATTAATACATCACTATCCATCCATCGCAAAGAGTCTCAAAAAATGAAGAGAAAAATTTGTCAGGGACATGGAAGACTACATTAACAAACGCGTTTACAGATGGCAGGACCCATACTACAATCAATCTGGCCAATATGGTGGCAGACCCATGTCACAGGACTCAGCCTCTTCAGGTTCAGAAAGGAGCTACCCTTCCCAAACTGGAGGTCATTTTTTAGGACAAAGACGCAACAGACGAAGAAGACAAGGTGGGGGGGGGGGGGGGAGGGGTTGTTAATGGAGGAGACATCAACAGGGCCACATTGACAACCAGATCCCAGGTAAGGAGAACCCAGCCACACCCCCTCTTGTTGTAAACATTTCCTCCCGCAGTCTTGGTCCAACTGAAATGAATGTCCTACAAAAAGGGTTATCCTTTTGTCCATCACGCTAATAAGACCTCTTTCAGTTGGGCCTTGATCTGCAGAAATTCTTTAGGAACCTTCGTCTGAAAGCATTCTTTGACACACACATTTCAGGAATCCATGATCCATGTCCCATTAGCATCAACAAACTAGGCCTCAAGATTCCAAGCAGATTCTCACCACCCAGAGGTTCCCCGACTCTAGAAACCTTCATTAAAGGGGTATTCCAGGCCAAAACTTTTTTTTTTAAATATATATATATATATATATATATATATATATCAACTGGCTCCGGAAAGTTAAACAGATTTGTAAATTACTTCTATTAAAAAATCTTAAACCTTCCAATAGTTATTAGCTTCTGAAGTTGAGTTGCTGTTTTCTGTCTAACTGCTTTCTGATGACTCACATCCCAGGAGCTGTGCAGCTCCTATGGGGATATTTTCCCATCATGCACAGCTCCCGGGACGTGACATCATCATTGAGCAGTTAGACGGAAAACTTCAGAAGCTAATAACTATTGGAAGGATTAAGATTTTTTAATAGAAGTAATTTACAAATCTGTTTAACGTTCCGATGCCAGTTGATATATAAAAAAGTTTTTGCCTGGAATACCCCTTTAATCTTGTTCACCAGGATGTCACCAAAATTAGGAAGGACATTGAAAAGGGCCATCTCCATTTTCCCAACAATCTCAATGCCACAGACTTCCAAGCACTACAATCCCTGCGAAATGGCAGCACAATTGTCATCAAACCGCTGACAATGGGGGAGCAATAGTCATATAAGATAAACAAGATTATGTCAGGGAAATCATGTCAAACTGAATAGAGACCCCATTAATCATTTCACAGAGAAAATTACCACCACTGTCAATAGATTCTTGGAATCTGGTGCTATAGATCCTAAAACAATTATCAACAATAACCCCATCACCCCAGTTCTTTACACCTTACCAAAAATACACAAAAACCTACATAAACCACCAGGGAGTCCAAAAGTTGCATTTACTGACTCCATTCTATCCCCATTGTCCATCTGTCTTGTATAAATTCTTACCCCTTTGGTCAGAAATACATCATCATTCCTATTGGACACAGGTACATTCCTTCAGCTCATCAGAGATACCCACCAAGTACTCCCCAACACAATTCTAAACCCCTTTGATGTGAACAGTCTGTATACTTCCATCAAACATAATAAAGGTTTTTCCGCTGTCACCCGTTTACTACACAAATCCAACCTCAGCACTGCACATGTTGACTTTTGCAACTCACTATTGGAAATGGTGCTACATAACAATTACTTCATGTTTCAGGATTCATTCTATCTTCATATACAGGGGACCGCTATGGGAATGAATGTGCCCCCCCCCCCCCCGCAAATGCATACACGGCAGACTTTGAGGATCGTTCATCTACACAAACTCCACCTTCAGTGAACATGCAAAAATGTTGATATCTTCTGCATATGGGGAGGACCCATAGAATCCCTATTAGAATTCCATCAATACATCAATCACATATGGCCAGAACTACAATTCACCATGCACCATAGTCAGAGTTCCATTAGTTTTCTAGATACCACCGTCCACATTGACAACCAGGGCCTTCTATCTACCGATCTCTATACTAAACCCACAGACAGGAACAACCTACTTCATTACACCAGCTAACACCCCAAAGCTACACTTAAATCTCTACCCACCTCACAATTTGAAAGAGTCAAAAGAATAGTCACAGATTAAACCAATAAGACCAATAGACAGGTAGAGATGTCCAATAAATTCAAAGAGAGAGGATACCCTGATCACATTCTTAAATCCTGCTCCGAGGAGAGGGGGAGACCCCCTAAAAAAATCTAATTCCAACCGTATTCCGTTCGTACATACTTTCCATCCTTATGCATACAAAGTCCAGGGGGTCATCCGCAGACACTGGCCTTTACTTCAGAGCTTACCCTAACGTTCCTGAATTCAAAGAGCCATTTTTGCCATGTTTCAAAAGACCCCCCCCAATCTCCAAGACCATCTGGTTAAAGCTGACATTGGCAGTACCCGTGCCCCTAGGCAAACTACATTCACATCTCCCAAACAAGGTACCTTCCCATGTCTCCATTGTGTACAATGTAACAGTATCACTAAAGGCAGTAAAGTATACCACCCACTAACAAGCAAACCACATTCCATCAGGGGTTTTTTCACATGTGAGTCAGCATTTGTTGTTTACATTATTAAATGTCCTTGCGGTCTCGGATATGTTGGTGAGACCACATTTCTCAACATAAATCCACAATTAGGAGGAAAAATACACTACTGCCAATTCCCTACCACTTCATCACGGCAGGACACACTATTGCACAACTATGGTTCCAGGTCCTCCAACATATCCCAAAACCACATTGAGTACCCTCAAGAAAAGAGAGGGATACACACTTTACAAACTTTGGAACCTCTGGGTCTCAACAGGGAATACGAGATCACACATATAATGTAGTCTTGTGTTATGTAAACCCTTTTTTTTACCACACTTAATTTTATTATTTCTTCTAGGCCACTTCAGATGCTGTGGAGGCCATCACCACTTTCTGACCACCATATCCTTTGTATTTCCCTATAGTCATTATTTTTCCCACCTCTATTCTCATCCCCACCATCACTTTTTCTCTGTTATAGTTAGGGCACTCTAATTACTTATTGCCCGCCCTCTCTTAATACCCCCAACCCTTTCCCCTCCCCCTACCCCCCATCACTATTCTGTTGTTTCCCATTTCTACTTATATGTTCCCCTTTCCTGGATCATGTTGTCCATCTCCCTTTCTCTGATTTTATCTTCTTGCTTTCTATTTCCTGTTCTATTACATAATTTTCTCACTGTACTATCTAATTTTTCTTCCCTTTTATTCTCTTCATATTTCATTCCCCCTTTTTTTAACATACACATTGTTCCTCCGGCCCTCTCCCCGAATGCAGAGCGCGGGCATACCGGAAGTGGGTCCCCGTTACATCTGGCCGGGACGTTCTTTTAAGACGGACCTCTGTATCTCCTGCCTCACACCACGCGATCATCTTATCACAACACCAGCCTCCTATTCTCCTGGCTATAGGCCATACTGCACCTGCCTCTGCAGCAATCTATGGGTGAGTACTGTTATGTAGACTTTGCTATGACCTCGTATTCCTGTTCACTAAGTGTTACAGATGCCTCCATTTTGTTTCAACATGTCCCACTTGTGGCTGGGTCTCCATGGATAGTCATGTGCATGAGTCTTTTTGTTTTTTCATTGTCATTTTTTGCCAAGTACTATGCCTTACAACATATGGTTCCACTGGCAATGCATACTAATATAGACAATATTCCTCTACCAGTTTCCCTTGTAAATCTGTCTCGTTGTTGAATTTGCCCTATTTCCACACTGTGATCCCAAACTATGATTCTGCTACACACTTTCAGCTTGTTTTACAAATGCATAGCCGATATTACTTTTACTCTATTCAGTCACCTGGCATATTTCATTTAGTACAGATTGTACATATATTATGTTACTACCTCGCATTTGTGTACTATGTTACCAACATTAGGGTAATATATTTTTGACATGATCCCACTGTTCTGCTTACATTTATTATAATATATACTGATAATTATACCTTATGATACCTTACTTTCACATTGTTCCTTGATCCTGACCTTACCCTGGCATATATACATTTATTTCTTTGTTGAATACATTTTTGTCTTGTTCTCATGACCCTATATTGATGGATTACAGATATCTGATGAAGATCCATTGGTCAGATCGAAACGTCATATATTAACTGTTAGATTGCCATAATTGCGGAATAAACTTAAAATTCTGAATTACGAGTGCCGAATTTACTTCTATATTTGGATAAAGGATTGGGATCCTATTCGAGCACCATTAATCTACAGAGAGAGTGACATATTTTATTTGCATAACAAATTTACAAATCACTTTTCATAAATGATAAAACGTCTTTAAACAAAGTCTGCAAACTACAAGGCTCTTATAACAGCGATCTTATAAGTGCTAAACATTGTTACATGATGTGCATTACAGACAGAACTATAGCCAGCTCTTTTTGCTCCTGAGGCGAGAACAGAAAATTGTGCGCTCCCCCCCCCCCCCCCCCCCCATTTAGGCTCGGGACACCCTTACCGAACAATCAGTCATTCTCCTTTTTTTTTGTTCCCCATCTGGCACAGGACATCATGGAACCTGTAAGACAAATATATTAAGATTAGACTCTGCACTTTCCCAGCATTATCCTCCCCTTTTCCCTAGAAATGAATCCAGCCTCCTCCAAACACAATGCCACCAGCCTTCCCACAATGCACAAGGTGGGAGATTTATCAAAATCTGTGCAGAGGAAAAGTTGCCCATAGCAACCAATCGGCTTGCTCCTTTAATTTTTAACAAGGCCTTTGCAAAATGAAATAAGAAATCTGATTGGCTTCAATGGGCAACTAGGCAACTTTTCCTTGGCACAGGTTTTGATAAATTTCCCCCAATGTTTCCAGCCTCGCTCAAATGCCTCCAGACCCCCCCCCCCCCCACACACACACACACACAAGCACACACAATGCCTCCTGCATTAACCCACACAGTGACAGAGGGGTGTACATGGGATACAGGGGTGTAGAGGGGTGTACATGGGTGACAGAGGGGCATACAGGGGTGACAGAAGGGTGTACAGGATAACAGAGAGGTTACGAGGGGTGACAGAGAGGTGCAGAGGAGTGAAAGAAGTGTGGGGGTGCACTACCTGAAGCTGATTAGGCCTATGTCTGTGCTGCCCCTGCTCCTTCCCTCCATCCACATAATTCTGCTGAGGGACCAGGGAGAATTCAGAGTACAGAGCTTCTCCACAGGAGAGGGAGGATGCACGAGGATTGGAGCTGCAGCATCACCCGTCCTGGCACTGCACATAGACTTCCCTCCTGCCTTGCCTGCATGCCTGTGACTTACAGGTGCGCAGGCATGGCCAGAAAAATCAAAAACATGTTAGCGCCACATTTCCCCCCAGAGTGTCCTGGCACCCTAGTTAGGAATCAGTGCCTCAGTGTAATGTGTGCTGGACCCCCCTTGCAACAGCGCACCTGAGGTGATCGCCTTACTTGCCTCATCAGAGCTACAGCCCAGAACATACAAGTGCAAAAAACACAAACTTCAAAAAACACTAAAATCTGTGATAAAAAAAGAGGTAGTATTATATGTGACAAGGTCATGAAGGGTGGATTTAAAAGGGGGACAGTTTAAGTTGTAGAAATTTCTGCAACAATCTGTTCCATAAATCTGAGTGAGGGGAACACTGAGGACAATGCGCTCTAGTACGCTTAAAAAAGTATTTGTGTACAGCACCAGCAGTACACACCAGTGCTGCAGCACACAGTCGCTGTGTACCACACCCAAAATTGCACTCTCTCTCTCTCTCTCTTTCTCAATCTCACTCCCTTCCCTATCAGCGCTTCTAGGCAGGATTCTAGCGCTGCTGTTCTGTGCAACACACTGCTCTCTGTCCCTCTCTGTAATAGAACGCTGTAGTGACTGGGAGGTGAATCGCTGCTGTAAAAATGCTTTTCTGTGCAACACACAATGCTGTCTGTCCCTGTTTCTCTGCAATAAAAGGGTGAAGTGACTGACCACAAGATGGCTGCCGATTATATAGGGCTGTGACATCACAGGGGTGACTGGCTGTTGATAGGCTGCATGCTGCATGTGATTCAGGGTCATCCCGCCTACCCTTGTTCACGCCTTCCCAGGATTCCTTGCCCCATGTCCTCACATGTGGATCTGCAATTTTAGATGCCCTGGTGCCTGGACCTCACTAAATGGAGTTTAATGAAGTGATTTGCAGCGATATTCGCATTTGTTGCCAACAGAATTTTTCCTGAAATTCGTAACAAATTCAGATTTGTCAGATTCAATTCACTCATCCCTAGTTGGCGCCTGTTTTCTTGCCAATTCACTTTTTTGGGGCAGGCTGGAAACAGTTTTGTGTTATGTAGGAGCCCTTATTCTTTATATTTCTGTCCTCAGGTTAGTGGCCCATTGGTGTTTAACCCCTTGACATAATCAGTTATTTATTCAAAATTCAGAAAAGGTTGGCACCTGATTTTTTGCTAATTTACTTTTTGGGCCAGGCTGGATCAGTTGGGTATTATGCAGGGGCCCTAACTCTTTCAATTCTCCCCCTTAGGTTAGTGGCCCAATGTTGTTTAACCCCTTAAATTCCTCATTACTTATTTAACCCCTTAAGGACACATGACGTACTGGAACGTCATGTGTCCACTCCCGATCTATAACGCGTTGTTAGAGGCCGGGACCCGTGGCTAATAGCGCGCGGCATTGATCGCTGTGCCGCGCGCTATTAACCCTTTAGACGCGGCGTTCAAAGTTGAACGCCGCGTCTAAAGTGAAACCGAAACCATGCCGGCTAGCTCAGTGGGCTGTTCGGGATAGCCGCGGTGAAATCGCGGCATCCCGAACAGCTGACAGGACAGCGGGAGGGCCCCTACCTGCCTCCTCGCTGTCCGATCGCCGAATGACTGCTCAGTGCCTGAGATCCAGGCATGAGCAGTCATGCGGCAGAATCATCGATCACTGGTTTCTTATGAGAAACCAGTGATCAATGTAAAAGATCAGTGTGTGCAGTGTTATAGGTCCCTATGGGACCTATAACACTGCAAAAAAAAAGTGCAAAAAAAAAGTGAATAAACATCATTTAACCCCTTCCCTATTAAAAGTTTGAATCACCCCCCTTTTCCCATAAAAGAAAAAACACAGTGTAAATAAAAATAAAAATAAACATAAATGGTATCGCCGCGTGCGGAAATGTCCGAATTATAAAAATATATCATTAATTAAACCGCACGGTCAATGGCGTGCGCGCAAAAAAATTCCAAAGTCCAAAATAGTGCATTTTTGGTCACTTTCTATATCATGAAAAAATGAATAAAAAGCGATCAATAAGTCTGTCACGATGCCGGCTGGCAGGTAGTGGATCCTCTGTGCCAGAGAGGGATTGGCGTGGACCGTGCTAGTGGACCGGTTCTAAGTCACTACTGGTTTTCACCAGAGCCCGCCGCAAAGCGGGATGGACTTGCTGCGGCGGTAGTGACCAGGTCGTATCCACTAGCAACGGCTCAACCTCTCTGGCTGCTGAAGATAGGCGCGGTACAAGGGAGTAGACAGAAGCAAGGTCGGACGTAGCAGAAGGTCGGGGGCAGGCGGCAAGGTTCGTAGTCAGGGTGAATAGCAGAAGTACTGGTACACAGGCTTAGGACACACAAAACGCTTTCACTGGCACAAGGCAACAAGATCCGGCCAGGGAGTGCATGGGAGGAGGTCAGATATAGTCAGGGACCAGGTGGAAGCCAATTAAGCTAATTGGGCCAGGCACCAATCATTGGTGCACTGGCCCTTTAAGTCTCAGGGAGCTGGCGCGCGCGCGCCCTAGAGAGCGGAGCCGCGCGCGCCAGCACATGACAGCAGGGGACGGGAACGGGTAAGTGACCTGGGATGCGATTCGCGAGCGGGCGCGTCCCGCTGTGCGAATCGCATCCCCGACGGCCATGACAGTGCAGCGCTCCCGGTCAGCGGGACCGACCGGGGCGCTGCGGAGAGAGAGACGCCGTACGCGCTCCGGGGAGGAGCGGGGACCCGGAGCGCTAGGCGTAACAAAGTCCTATCAATGCAAAAATCATACCGTTAAAAACTTCAGATCACGGCGCAAAAAATGAGCCCTCATACCGCCCCATACACGGAAAAATAAAAAAGTTATAGGGGTCAGAAGATGACAATTTTAAACGTATAAATTTTTCTGCATGAAGTTATGATTTTTTCCAGAAGTGCGACAAATTCAAACCTGTATAAGTAGGGGATCATTTTAATCATATGGACCTACAGAATAAAGGTAAGGTGTCATTTTTACCGAAAAATGTACTACGTAGAAACGGAAGCCCCCAAAAGTTACAAAATGGCGTTTTTTTTTTCAATTTTGTCTCACAATGATTTTTTTTCCCGTTTCACCGTAGATTTTTGGGCACAATGACTGACGTCATTACAAAGTAGAATTGGTGGCGCAAAAAATAAGCCATCATATGGATTTTTAGGTGCAAAATTGAAAGAGTTATGATTTTTTAAAGGCAAGGAGCAAAAAACGAAAATGCAAAAACGGAAAAACCCCCGGTCCTTAAGGGGTTAAAATGCAGAAAATGCAAGTAGTTAGTAAGGTTGGCACCTGATTTCCTGTTAATTCCCTTTTTGTCCCAGGCTGGAAACAGTTGGATATTATGTTTTTTTTTTTTTTTTTACTCTTTCAATTCCTTTGGATAGGGGATAAGATGTCTAAGCACCGGAGAACCCCTTTAACCCCTTCAAATCATCAGTTACTTATTTGAAATGTATCTAAATTCATTGTTTACTATTGTTTTTTTCTGCAAAAACATAAACAATCTAGATAGGGTTTTCTGAATATGATTGTTCCCACATAATGTTCAACATTTATGTATAAAAAAAAACTGGTTTACTGCAGTTGAGTAAAAGTAGAAAATGTTGTATTTGCCATAGTAATATACACTGCTCAAAAAAAATAAAGGGAACCCTTAAACAACACAACGTAACGCCAAGTCAATCACACTTCTGTGAAATCAGACTGTCCACTCAGGAAGCAACACTGATTGACAATCAATTTCACATGCTGTTGTGTAAATGGAACAGACAACAGTTGGAAATCATAGGCAATTAGCAAGACACCACCAATAAAGGAGTGATTCTGCAGGTGGTGACCACAGACTTCTCAGTTCCTAAGCTTCCTGGCTGATGTAATGGTCACTATTGAATGCTAGTAGTGCTTTCACTCTAGTGGTAGTATGAGATGCAGTCTACAACCCACACAAGTGGCTCAGGTAGTGCAGCTCATCCAGGATGGCACATCAATGCGAGCTGTGGCAAAAAGGCTTGCTGTGTCTGTCAGCGTAGTGTCCAGAGCATGGAGGTGCTACCAGGAGACAGGCCAATACATCAGGAGATGTGGAAGAGGCTGAAGGAGGGCAACAACCCTGCAGCAGGACCGCTACCTCCGCCTTTGTGCAAGGAGGAGCAGGAGGAGCACTGCCAGAGCCCTGCATAATGACCTCCAGCAGGCCACAAATGTGCATGTGTCCACTCAAACGGTCAGAAACAAACTCCATGACGTCCACAGGTGGGGGTTGTGCTTTCAGCTCAACACCATGCAGGACATTTGACATTTGCCAGAGAACACCAAGATTGGCAAATTCACCACTGGCGCCCTATGCTTTTCACAGATGAAAGCAGGTTAACACTGAGCACATGTGAAAGACATTACTGAGTCTGGAGACGCCATGGAGAACGTTCGGCTGCCTGCAACATCCTCCAACATGACCGCTTTGGTGGTGGGTCAGTATTGGTGTGGGGTGGCATTTCTTTGGGGGGCCGCACAGCCCTCCATGTGCTTGCCAGAGGTAGCTTTGATTTACATTAGGCACCAAGATGAGATCCTCAGACCCCTTGTGAGACCATATGCTGGTGCAGTTGGCTCTGGGTTCCTCCTAATGCAAGACAATGCCAGACCTCATGTGGCTGGAGTGTGTAAGCAGTTCCTGCAAGAGGAAGGCATTGATGCTATGGACTGGCCGTTCCCCAGACCTGAATCCGATTGAGCACATCTGGGACATCATGTCTCGCTCCATCCACCAACGTCACTGTTACGCCGAGCGCTCCGGGTCCCCGCTCCTCCCCGGAGCGCTCGCCTCTCTCTCGCTACCGCAGCGCTCCGGGCAGCTCCACTGACCCGGTGCGCTGCGATACCGTCTCCAGCCGGGATGCGATTCGCGATGCGGGTAGCGCCCGCTCGCGATGCGCATCCCGGCTCCCGTACCTGACTCGCTCTCCGTCTGTCCTGTCCCGGCGCGCGCGGCCCCGCTCCCTAGGGCGCGCGCGCGCCGGGTCTCTGCGATTTAAAGGGCCACTGCGCCGCTGATTGGCGCAGTGGTTCCAATTAGTGTGTTCACCTGTGCACTCCCTATTTATACCTCACTTCCCCTTCACTCCCTCGCCGGATCTTGTTGCCATTGTGCCAGTGAAAGCATTTCCTTGTGTGTTCCTAGCCTGTGTTCCAGACCTCCTGCCGTTGCCCCCGACTACGATCCTTGCTGCCTGCCCCGACCTTCTGCTACGTCCGACCTTGCTTCTGTCTACTCCCTTGTACCGCGCCTATCTTCAGCAGTCAGAGAGGTTGAGCCGTTGCTAGTGGATACGACCTGGTCACTACCGCCGCAGCAAGACCATCCCGCTTTGCGGCGGGCTCTGGTGAAAACCAGTAGTGACTTAGAACCGATCCACTAGCACGGTCCACGCCAATCCCTCTCTGGCACAGAGGATCCACTACCTGCCAGCCGGCATCGTGACAGTAGATCCGGCCATGGATCCCGCTGAAGTTCCTCTGCCAGTTGTCGCCGACCTCACCACGGTGGTCGCCCAGCAGTCACAACAGATAGCGCAACAAGGCCAACAGCTGTCTCAACTGACCGTGATGCTACAGCAGCTACTACCACAGCTTCAGCAATCATCTCCTCCGCCAGCTCCTGCACCTCCTCCGCAGCGAGTGGCCGCTTCTGGTCTACGACTATCCTTGCCGGATAAATTTGATGGGGACTCTAAATTCTGCCGTGGCTTTCTTTCCCAATGTTCCCTGCACTTGGAGATGATGTCGGACCAGTTCCCTACTGAAAGGTCTAAGGTGGCTTTCGTAGTCAGCCTTCTGTCTGGAAAAGCTCTGTCATGGGCCACACCGCTCTGGGACCGCAATGACCCCGTCACTGCCTCTATACACTCCTTCTTCTCAGAAATTCGAAGTGTCTTTGAGGAACCTGCCCGAGCCTCTTCTGCTGAGACTGCCCTGTTGAACCTGGTCCAGGGTAATTCTTCCGTTGGCGAGTACGCCGTACAATTCCGTACTCTTGCTTCAGAATTATCCTGGAATAATGAGGCCCTCTGCGCGACCTTTAAAAAAGGCCTATCCAGCAACATTAAAGATGTTCTGGCCGCACGAGAAATCCCTGCTAACCTACATGAACTCATCCATCTTGCCACTCGCATTGACATGCGTTTTTCCGAAAGGCGTCAGGAGCTCCGCCAGGATATGGACTTTGTTCGCACAAGACGTTTTTTCTCCCCGGCTCCTCTCTCCTCTGGTCCCCTGCAATCCGTTCCTGTGCCTCCCGCCGTGGAGGCTATGCAGGTCGACCGGTCTCGCCTGACACCTCAAGAGAGGACACGACGCCGCATGGAGAATCTCTGTCTGTACTGTGCCAGTACCGAACACTTCCTGAAGGATTGTCCTATCCGTCCTCCCCGCCTGGAAAGACGTACGCTGACTCCGCACAAAGGTGAGACAGTCCTTGATGTCTACTCTGCTTCTCCACGTCTTACTGTGCCTGTGCGGATATCTGCCTCTGCCTTCTCCTTCTCTACTATGGCCTTCTTGGATTCCGGATCTGCAGGAAATTTTATTTTGGCCTCTCTCGTCAACAGGTTCAACATCCCAGTGACCAGTCTCGCCAGACCCCTCTACATCAATTGTGTAAACAATGAAAGATTGGATTGTACCATACGTTTCCGCACGGAGCCCCTTCTAATGTGCATCGGACCTCATCACGAGAAGATTGAATTTTTGGTCCTCCCCAATTGCACTTCCGAAATCCTCCTTGGACTACCCTGGCTTCAACTCCATTCCCCAACCCTGGATTGGTCCACTGGGGAGATCAAGAGTTGGGGGCCCTCTTGTTTCAAGGACTGCCTAAAACTGGTTCCCAGTACCCCTTGCCGTGACTCTGTGGTTCCCCCTGTAACCGGTCTCCCTCAGGCCTATATGGACTTTGCGGATGTTTTTTTGCAAAAAACAAGCTGAGACTCTACCTCCTCACAGGCCTTATGATTGTCCTATTGACCTCCTCCCGGGCACTACTCCACCCCGGGGCAGAATCTATCCTCTGTCCGCCCCAGAGACTCTTGCTATGTCGGAGTACATCCAGGAAAATTTAAAAAAAGGCTTTATCCGTAAATCCTCCTCTCCTGCCGGAGCCGGATTTTTCTTTGTGTCCAAAAAAGATGGCTCTCTACGCCCTTGCATTGACTACCGCGGTCTTAATAAAATCACGATAAAGAACCGCTACCCCCTACCCCTCATCTCTGAACTCTTTGATCGCCTCCAAGGTGCCCACATCTTTACCAAACTGGACTTAAGAGGTGCTTATAATCTCATCCGCATCAGAGAGGGGGATGAATGGAAAACGGCATTTAACACTAGAGATGGACACTTTGAGTATCTGGTCATGCCCTTTGGCCTGTGCAACGCCCCTGCCGTCTTCCAAGACTTTGTTAATGAAATTTTTCGTGATCTCTTATACTCCTGTGTTGTTGTATATCTGGACGATATCCTGATTTTTTCTGCCAATCTAGAAGAACACCGCCAGCATGTCCGTATGGTTCTTCAGAGACTTCGTGACAATCAACTTTATGCCAAGATAGAGAAATGTCTGTTTGAATGCCAATCTCTTCCTTTCCTAGGATACTTGGTCTCTGGCCAGGGACTACAAATGGATCCAGACAAACTCTCTGCCGTCTTAGATTGGCCACGCCCCTCCGGACTCCGTGCTATCCAACGTTTTTTGGGGTTCGCCAATTATTACAGGCAATTTATTCCACATTTTTCTACCGTTGTGGCCCCTATCGTGGCTTTAACCAAAAAAAATGCCAATCCCAAGTCTTGGCCTCCTCAAGCGGAAGACGCCTTTAAACGGCTCAAGTCTGCCTTTTCTTCGGCTCCCGTGCTCTCCAGACCTGACCCATCTAAACCCTTCCTATTGGAGGTTGATGCCTCCTCTGTAGGAGCTGGAGCGGTCCTTCTACAAAAAAATTCTTCCGGGCATGCTGTTACTTGTGGTTTTTTTTCTAGGACCTTCTCTCCGGCGGAGAGGAACTACTCCATCGGGGATCGAGAGCTTCTAGCCATTAAATTAGCACTTGAGGAATGGAGGCATCTGCTGGAGGGATCAAGATTTCCTGTTATTATTTACACCGATCACAAGAACCTCTCCTATCTCCAGTCTGCCCAACGGCTGAATCCTCGCCAGGCCAGGTGGTCTCTGTTCTTTGCCCGATTTGATTTTGAAATTCACTTTCGGCCTGCCGATAAGAACATTAGGGCCGATGCTCTCTCTCGTTCCTCGGATGCCTCAGAAGTTGAACTCTCTCCGCAACACATCATTCCTCCTGACTGCCTGATCTCCACTTCTCCAGCCTCCATCAGGCAAACTCCTCCAGGAAAGACCTTCGTCTCTCCACGCCAACGCCTCGGAATCCTCAAATGGGGTCACTCCTCCCATCTCGCAGGTCATACAGGCATCAAGAAATCTGTGCAACTCATCTCTCGCTTCTATTGGTGGCCGACTCTGGAGACGGATGTCGTGGACTTTGTGCGAGCCTGCACTGTCTGTGCTCGGGATAAGACTCCTCGCCAGAAGCCCGCTGGTTTTCTTCATCCTCTGCCTGTCCCCGAACAGCCTTGGTCTCTGATTGGTATGGATTTTATTACAGACCTACCCCCATCCCGTGGCAACACTGTTGTTTGGGTGGTCGTTGATCGATTCTCCAAGATGGCACATTTCATCCCTCTTCCTGGTCTTCCTTCAGCGCCTCAGTTGGCTAAACAATTTTTTGTACACATTTTTCGTCTTCACGGGTTGCCCACACAAATAGTCTCGGATAGAGGCGTCCAATTCGTGTCAAAATTCTGGAGGGCTCTCTGTAAACAACTCAAGATTAAATTAAACTTTTCTTCTGCATATCATCCTCAATCCAATGGACAAGTAGAAAGAATTAACCAGGTCTTGGGTGATTATTTACGACATTTTGTTTCCTCCCGCCAGGATGATTGGGCAGATCTTCTACCATGGGCCGAATTCTCGTATAACTTTAGAGTCTCTGAATCTTCCTCCAAATCCCCATTTTTCGTGGTGTACGGCCGTCACCCTCTTCCCCCCCTCCCTACTCCCTTGCCCTCTGGTTTGCCCGCTGTAGATGAAGTGACTCGTGATCTTTCCACCATATGGAGAGAGACCCAAGTTTCTCTTTTTCAGGCTTCATCTCGCATGAAAAAGTTTGCCGATAAGAAAAGAAGAGCTCCCCCCATTTTTGCTCCCGGAGACAAGGTATGGCTCTCCGCTAAATATGTCCGCTTTCGTGTCCCCAGTTACAAACTGGGTCCACGCTATCTTGGTCCCTTCAAAGTCTTGTGCCAAATTAATCCTGTCTCTTACAAACTTCTTCTTCCTCCTTCTCTCCGTATTCCTAATGCCTTTCATGTCTCTCTTCTTAAACCACTCATCATCAACCGTTTCTCTCCCAAATTAGTTTCTCCCACTCCTGTCTCCGGTTCTTCTGACGTCTTCTCAGTGAAAGAGATACTGGCCTCCAAGACGGTCAGAGGAAAAAAGTTCTTTTTGGTGGATTGGGAGGGCTGTGGACCTGAAGAGAGATCCTGGGAACCTGAGGACAACATCCTAGACAAAAGTCTGCTCCTCAGGTTCTCAGGCTCTAAGAAGAGGGGGAGACCCAAGGGGGGGGGTACTGTTACGCCGAGCGCTCCGGGTCCCCGCTCCTCCCCGGAGCGCTCGCCTCTCTCTCGCTACCGCAGCGCTCCGGGCAGCTCCACTGACCCGGTGCGCTGCGATACCGTCTCCAGCCGGGATGCGATTCGCGATGCGGGTAGCGCCCGCTCGCGATGCGCATCCCGGCTCCCGTATCTGACTCGCTCTCCGTCTGTCCTGTCCCGGCGCGCGCGGCCCCGCTCCCTAGGGCGCGCGCGCGCCGGGTCTCTGCGATTTAAAGGGCCACTGCGCCGCTGATTGGCGCAGTGGTTCCAATTAGTGTGTTCACCTGTGCACTCCCTATTTATACCTCACTTCCCCTTCACTCCCTCGCCGGATCTTGTTGCCATTGTGCCAGTGAAAGCGTTTCCTTGTGTGTTCCTAGCCTGTGTTCCAGACCTCCTGCCGTTGCCCCCGACTACGATCCTTGCTGCCTGCCCCGACCTTCTGCTACGTCCGACCTTGCTTCTGTCTACTCCCTTGTACCGCGCCTATCTTCAGCAGTCAGAGAGGTTGAGCCGTTGCTAGTGGATACGACCTGGTCACTACCGCCGCAGCAAGACCATCCCGCTTTGCGGCGGGCTCTGGTGAAAACCAGTAGTGACTTAGAACCGATCCACTAGCACGGTCCACGCCAATCCCTCTCTGGCACAGAGGATCCACTACCTGCCAGCCGGCATCGTGACAGTCACGTTGTACCACAGATTGTCCAGGAGTTGGTGACCATCTGCCACCTCTTCAGAAGCATGCCCAGGCGTTGTAGGGAGGTCATACGGGCACATGGAGGCCACATACACTACTGAGACTAATTTTGACTTGTTTTAACCCCTTAAGGACGCAGGGTTTTTCAGTTTTTGCATTTTCGTTTTTTCCTCCATACCTTTTAAAAATCATAACCCTTTCAATTTTCCACCTAAAAATCTGGGGGCTTCTGTTTCTACGTAGTGCATATTTCGGTAAAAATTACACCTCATCATTATTCTGTAGGTCCATACTGGTAAAATGGTGCCCTACTTATATAGGTTTAATTTTGTCGTACTTCTGTAAAAAATCATAACTACATGCAGGAAAATTTATACGTTTAAAAATGTCCTCTTCTGACCGCTAATTTTTTGCGCTGTGATTTGAACTCTATATCGGTACCATTTTTGTTTTGATCTGACTTTTTGATCACTTTTTAATGGTATAAAAAGTGACCAAAAATAAGCTTTTTTCGACTTTGGAATTTTTTTTACGTATACGCCATTGACCGTGCGGTTTAATTAACAATATATTTTTATAGTTCGGACATTTACGCATGCGGCGATATCACATGTTTATTTTTATTTACAGTTTAATTTTTTTTTATGGGAAAAGGGCACCCCCTTGCAAACTTTTATTAGGGAAGGGGTTAAATGATCTTTATTAACACTTTTTTTTGCAATGTTATAGCCCCCATAGGGACCTATAACACTGCACACACTGATCTTTTACACAGATCACTGGCATGTATTAACACGCCTGTGATCAGTGTTATCGGCGCTTGACTGCTCCTGCCTGGATCTCAGGCACGGTGCATTCATTCGCCGATCGGACACCGAGGAGGCAGGTAAGGGCCCTCCCGGTGTCCTGTAAGCTGTTCGGGACGCTGCGATTTCACCGGCCGGGATAGTTTCACTTTCGCTTCAGACACGGCAGTCAGCTTTGATTGCCACGTTTGAAGGGTTAATACAAGGCATCATTGCGATCGGTGATGTCCTGTATTAGCCACGGGTCCTGGCCGTTGATGACCGCCGGGACCGACCCGATACGAAGCGGGGTCATCACGTGACCCTGCGGCATATCACGGGAGCCGGCGGAGGACGTAAATATACGTTCTTCGTCATTAAGGACATTACATGAAAGTTGGATCAGCCTGTAGTTTGGTTTTCCACTTTGATTTTGAGTGTGACTCCATATCCAGACCTCCATGGGTTGATAAATTTGATTTCCATTGATAATTCCTGTGTGATTTTGTTGTCAGCACATTCAACTATGTAAAGACGAAAGTATTTCATCCGATTAGTCCATTCATTCAGATCTAGGATGTGTTATCTTAGTGTTCCCTTTATTTTTTGAGCAGTGTATAAGAAAATGCTCGAATAGGAAACCAAGTTGAGTGAATAAGAAGCTGGCTGAATAAGAAACAACTTCAGCCTGGTTGAGGAGGGGGAGGAGGAGGGGCGAGGAGCTGGGCTGCACTGGAAGTCACAGGCACACAGCACAGATAGCAGAGGCGGAGAAGGCTCAGTGCAGCCGTAGACATCACAAGAGGTCACCGCAGCCTGAGGGAAGAAGCCCGGGAGGACGACGAGTCAGCGAGCGGCCCCAGCATTCTGCAGGCTCCGGCCAATGGAAGCCACACAGCAACTAACTTAAGAGGCTTCTCCCAAACTCTGCCGCCAACTTCTCCAATGAGCCAGAAGGCAGCGGCTCTTGTCTTCTTCAGGCGGATGGGTGAGCTCTTCCTGCCGGGCTGTGTAAGGAGGAGATATGATGAAGAAGACCACTAACAAGAACCACATCAGCCACCATGCCCCCAATAACAACGTGCACGGCTCCCCTAATAACAGGGGCTGGCTCCCCAGGTTGTCTCCCCGCTGTTCCCTACGAGACTATGGCTTCTGCATGGCAACTCTGCTGCTCTTCTGCCTGGGCTCCCTGTTCTACCAGCTGAACGGAGGACCCCCCCAAATCCTGCTGGATCTGCGCCTCTACCTGGGTAAGCTGCCTCTTGTGCTGTGAATGCAGGTGCCTTGTCAGGACCCAGAACATGTGCAGGGGGCTGTCCCCTCCCTGGGCTCCTTCACCTGCGGTTCACAAACTTTCCCCATTCTGCTCCATTGTATATATGGGATACACTGTGCTCCTTATCACGTGTTCCCTCCATCTGGTCTGGATTGGGAGCCAGCCTGAGGTAGATCATGGGTGAAGTATGTGAGATGCTCTGTTTCCTGTGCACTGCTTCATATGTGGCAGTGTTATGGAGG
Organism: Hyla sarda; assembly: GCF_029499605.1. NCBI lineage: Eukaryota > Metazoa > Chordata > Amphibia > Anura > Hylidae > Hyla > Hyla sarda. The sequence goes on from NC_079191.1 coordinate 281,813,238, forward strand.
GAAGTGGCCAGTGTGTGCTGCATTACATGTACATGTCAGTGGTTGTCACTGAGCAGCATTTTCCTATAGAATCATCACATCTGGCCTGTGCTTCTTCTGGTTCCATAGAAATGAACATATGTGGCTTACTGGATACCACTGCTCTAGCTCATGAAATGGCCATACAAGGCTCGAAATAGCTGTCATCTAGATTTATTTTTTTAAAATGTGTTTGTTATAATGTGAAAGTAGACTTGGCTTATCCCTATTCACTACCACAAACCTTAAGAACAATTTCAAGTAGTGGTTTTAAATTGTGTCCCTCCAGATGTTGCAAAACTTCAAATCCCAGCATGCCCGGACAGCCGTTGGCTGTCCGGGCATGCTGGGAGTTGAAGTTTTGCAACATCTGGAGGGCCACAGTTTGAGACCATTGCTTTTTGCCGAACGGTAGCGAGCGGAGATTCAGCTTGGAAGCTGGTGGCAGCGGTAGGACCGCGCGGCACCGCGCTGTCACCCTTGCAACATCTGGAGGGCCACAGTTTGAGACCATCGCTTTTGAAGGTAATAGGGTATGTTCACAGTGCGGAACGTTGCCCCGTTGTTCCTCTTGACAAAGCTGCGGTAGGAGTGAAACATGTTGAGGGGGGCCGAGGTGTAGCGGTTTTTAACACAGTGACGCATCTACCCAGTTAGAAGCCCAGCAACTGCAGTGCATGAGGCGTTCATATTCTGTGACCAGTGCGGTACAATGATTGGCTGGGAGCAGATGTGCACTTAGTTTTTAAATCTATCATTATGTGCCATTGTGAATAAAGCACTTTTATTGGGTATATGGGAAAAAGGATTTTGTTGGATCACTGTGGTGATCTATAGGTTAAAAATTCACATTGTGGAACAGTAGCGAGCGGAGATTCAGCCTGGCAGCCGGCGGCGGTAGGACTGCGCTGTCACCATTGACGGCTATGCAGTGCTCGCGGACTTCCGCGCAAAGAATGAACATGTTCTTTCTCTGCGCGGAACAATTTCAGTGGCGGAATTGTCCGCCGCTGAAATTCCGCAGTGTGAACTTGTCTCGCGGAAGACCCATTCACACAGATGCTAACGTTCACTGTGCAGAATTTTACTTGCAGAATTCCGCGGGTATTCTGCAGTGTGAACGTACCCATAAACAGAATAAATTGACCATACAACCTATACATCACATGCATCTATTAAAAAAAAACAAAAACAAAAAAACAGCACCATGCAAAGGTTACACTATTATATTACAGTAGGTGTTTTTCAGGGATCAAGTCCTGGGGAAAAAAATGTGTGGGAACTCACCCAAGATTTCCACTTAAAGGGGTACTCCGCCCATAGACATCTTATCCCCTATCCAAAGGATAGGGGATAAGATGTCTGATTGCGGTAATCCTGCCGCTGGGGACCCCCGCAATTCGTATACAGCGTTCGGTGCAGCGCCGGAGGCTCGTGACGTCACGGCCACAGCCCCTCAATGCAAGTCAATCTGAGGGGGCATGACGGCCATCACGCCCCCTCCCATAGACTTGAATTGAGGGGGCATGGCCGTGATGTCACGAGCCTCTGCCCCCCTTCGCCAGTCATTCGGCACGGAGGGAAGTTCACTCCATGCACCGGATGTCTGGGGTGTCACAGCTGAGCTTGCGGGGGTCCCCAGCGGCGGGACCCCCGCGTTCAGACATCTTATCCCCTTCCGATGTTAATGTCTAGGGGCAGAGTACCCCTTTAAGGGCTGGTCCTGCTGGACTCCTGCTAATTCCTGCTGTGGAAAAAGTGCAGGAACTCCGGTTCCATGAGTTCCTGAAGGACTTGAGCCCTGGTGTTTTTCTTTATTAGGAATGCGTGATCCTAACCTAGTGGTTAAATAGATGGCAAAAGGTAAACTGTATGGGGGAGATTTATCAAAACCTGTCCAGAGGAAAAGTGGCCCAGTTGCCCATAGCAACCAATCATATCGCTTTTTTTCATTTTTCAGAGACCTTTTCAAAAATGAAAGAAGTGATCTGATTGGTTGCTATGGGAAACTCAGCAACTTTCCTCTGGACAGGTTTTGATAAATCTCCTATAGGTGTTCTCTAAAATCTTGTTCATGTAGCTGTTGTGCCCCAGAGATGGGACAGACCTCTTTCAAGCCAATAGCATTCGTTGGGACCCAAATTTTTTAGCGAGTTTGTAGTGAACTCTGAGTGCATACGCAGTTTACTAGCAATGTCGCAGCAGCTTTCTGCTCCCTGATACACTGGGCCGCACACACGTCCCGCACACCCTCTTGGCCCAGCTCAGGGGGCAGCGTATTGTAGCGGGAGCAAAGTAGTTGGCATAGGGAGACAAGCGTAGTTTCCGTGGCTAGCTTAGTTTATAGTGTAGTTAGCGTAGTTTGTTTTTACAGTGAACGGACTACAACTCCCAGCATACCAGAGCAGCCAAAGGCTGTCCAGGCAGGATAGAGTTGTAGTTAGCGTAGCTAGCTTAGTTTGTAGCATAGTTAGCGTAGCTTGCTTTAACAGTGAAGGGACTACAACTCCCAGCATTCCCAGACAGAGGCTGTCCAGGCAGGATAGGAGATGTAGTTTTGGAAGAGGAGACAAGTGTAGTTAGCGCAGCGCAGGGTTAGCGTAGTTTCACACAAGTGTAGCGTAGTTAGCTTAGTTTAACAGGCAGATGGAGTGTAGTTTAGGGAGCATAGCGTAGGCTGTAGCCATGGGTAGGGTAGCTTAGTTCTACAGTGAAGTGACTACAACTCCCAGCATGCCTTTGGCTGTCAAGGCAGGATGGGAATTGTAGTTTTGTAACAGTAGCAGAGGAAATTGTGATAGGTTTATGTAGTTGTGCTCTTCTAAGTTAATGTAGCAGAGGCGAGTGTGCTCTTCTAAGTTAATGTAGCTGAGACAATTCAGCTCTGCTATGTTAATGCAGCAGAGGCCATTGTGCTCTGATATGTTAATGTAACAGAGATGACTGTTAGAGATGAGCGAACTTACAGTAAATTTGATTCGTCACGAACTTGTCGGCTCGGCAGTTGATGGCTTTTCCTGCATAAATTAGTTCAGCTTTCAGGTGCTCCCGTGGGCTGGAAAAGGTGGATACAGTCCTAGGAGACCCTTTCCTAGGACTGTATCCACCTTTTCCAGCCCACCGGAGCACCTGAAGGCTGAACTAATTTATGCAGGAAAAGTCAGCAACCGCCGAGCCGAGAAGTTCGTGACGAATTGAATTTACTGTAAGTTCGCTCATCTCTAATGACTGTGCTCTGCTACCGTAATGTAGCAGATGCAAATGCCCTCCGAGCTTTGCTAGTTAATTCATTAGGGGTATACAGCCATCTATATAGATTACTGTATACAATGATTAGAAGGCCACTTACCTACCTTCGTTCCCGCTCCGTCACTAGATGTGGAGATACACAGGAAGATGACAGAGCTGGAACATGGGTGGTAATTTAGGCTTTCCAGCGGAAGAACACCCAAAATATACTAACCCATTTTTTGTGTTTTCCTTCTCTTCTTGTTTAAGATGCGTGAATGCAGAGGACTTAAAAAAATAAAAAATATGTAAGGTTTCCCGCATTTTCATTCTCAGCCAGATACCATCCAAGCAACTACAACCTGACGTTACCAGGGTGGGCGAAGACAATTGTTAATGGCCCTTCCCAGCCTTAATAATGCCAGCTTGTTGTATCATATTTGACGCTCTGGGCCTGTTGGTATTGGCTCTTTCCAGTACCCCTGTGGTGGTGGTAATAATTGGGGGTTAGCATTAGCCATTTTTGGTACTAATGCTAAGCCCTGGCTTAGTAATGGACTTCCACTACTGAGCCTGAAGAAAAGAAAAAACACAAGTTCTGATCACCGTATACAGCCATCTATATAGATGGCTGAAGGCAAGTGAAGAAGCGGCACTCCAGAATGAATTAATGGCTGTGTTTATTCACCCATCTTGTGCAAAATGCGACGTTTCAGCCTCACAATGAGGCTGAAACGTCGCATTTTGCACAAGATAGGTGAATAAACACAGCCATTAATTCATTCTGGAGTGCCGCTTCTTCACTTGTCTTTGGATTTCGTGGTTTGGGGTCAAAACCAGAGGAGCAGAGCACCCACCTGAGAGCTAGAAGCTCATTTTGTACAGTGCCGATTTTCCACCTTGGATGACTGGATATATAGATGGCTGTATACCCCGAATGAAATAACTAGCGCATCTCAGAGTGCAGTTGCCTCTGCTACATTTACGTAGTAGAGCGCAATGGCCTCTCCTGCATTAACATAGCAAAGTGCAGTCTTCTCTGCTAAATAAGCATAGCAGACCATACTCTCCTCTGCTACATTAACATAGCAGAGCTCAATGGTTTCTTCAACATTAACATAGAAAAGTGCAACGGCCTCTGGTACATTACCTAGCAGAGCATACTCGCCTCTGCTACATTAACGTAGCAAAGAACTCTGCTACATTAACAAAGCAGAGTGCAACTACCACTGCTACATTAACATAGCAGTAAAAACTCCGGGGCCGAAGCCCGTAGTAACTAACACCTCTACAATGTGCCCTCCCTAAAAAGTAACTGTTATTATATACTCAGATAAAACCCTCTAGTAATGGTTAAAATGGTACTGTGATGGTGTTTGTATTAGGTATCAGTATGCAGCAGAATCAGTTGTGCCCTGCTATGTTAATGTAGCAGAGGCCATTGTGCTCTGGTATGTTAATATACCTACAAATGACATTAAGTAAGGGGTATATATATATATATATATATATATATATATATATATATATATATATATACACACCAAAAACTCTGGGGCCGAAGCCGGAGTAGCGAACACCTCTACAATGTGCCCTCCCTAAAAAGTAACTTTTATTATATAATCAAATAAAACCCTCTAGTAATGGTTAAAATGGTACTGTGATGGTGTTTGTATTAGGTATCACATACGAATCACAGGGACTTTCCCTGCTGTAAAGATGAGAATGGCGCTGCAGTCCACCGATTATTACACCATCATAGTGTGCTGTGTAAAATGCAATCACTTTGCCACCCTCAACATGTTTCGCCGTTACAACGGCGTTGCCAAGAGGCTAGAACATGGCAAATGGCTGCCTACAATGAGCTGCGCTCATATTTATAATGCTTGGTGATGACCTCATCCATCATCACCCACATCACACACACCAATGTCTGTTATCCTAACAATGAAAGGGGTTTACACGCCAATCAGACAATCTGCTCATAAATTACTTCCGGGTAAACGTGTAGCAATCTGTCAATCATTCCTTAGTTAACTCACCATGTCACTCCAAGATTCCCCAGCACGTCATCTCCGGGAGATCATGACATAATCCTGCTGCGCTACACATGCGTCTCCCTTCCGCTCACTGCATGTATTGACATCCGCTCACATGCGCAGTGAGCGGAAGGGTTCCGACGCGAGCAACAAGTGGAGACACGTGTAGCGCAGCAGGATTATGTCATGATCTCCCGGAGATGACGTGCTGGGGAATCTTGGAGTGACATGGTGAGTTAACTAAGGAATGATTGACAGATTGCTACACGTTTACCCGGAAGTAATTTATGAGCAGATTGTCTGATTGGCGTGTAAACCCCTTTCATTGTTAGGATAACAGACATTGGTGTGTGTGATGTGGGTGATGATGGATGAGGTCATCACCAAGCATTATAAATATGAGCGCAGCTCATTGTAGGCAGCCATTTGCCATGTTCTAGCCTCTTGACAACGCCGTTGTAACGGCGAAACATGTTGAGGGTGGCAAAGTGATTGCATTTTACACAGCACACTATGATGGTGTAATAATCGGTGGACTGCAGCGCCATTCTCATCTTTACAGCAGGGAAAGTCCCTGTGATTCGTATGTGATACCTAATACAAACACCATCACAGTACCATTTTAACCATTACTAGAGGGTTTTATTTGATTATATAATAAAAGTTACTTTTTAGGGAGGGCACATTGTAGAGGTGTTCGCTACTCCGGCTTCGGCCCCAGAGTTTTTGGTGTGTGTGTGTGTGTGTGTATATATATCCCTTACTTAATGTCATTTGTAGGTATATTAACATACCAGAGCACAATGGCCTCTGCTACATTAGCATAGCAGGGCACAACTGATTCTGCTGCATATACGGAGCAGAGTGCAGTCATCTCTGCTACATTACATAGCACAGCATACTCTCCTCTGCTACATTACATAGCACAGCATACTCTCCTCTGCTACATTACATAGCACAGCATACTCTCCTCTGCTACATTAATGTAGCAGAACACAATTTCATCTGCTACATTAACATAACAGAGTGCGACTGCCTCGAATATGACTGGCGAATACAGCTGCCACTCCCCCTCCATTTAGGTCTATGGGAGGAGGCATGACGGCTGTATACTAGCCATTACGCCCCCACCCATAGACATGAATGGCGGGGGTATGACGTCACGATCACGAAAACCCCAGGCTTTCATGACCGTAGCGCCGCAGCGCTGACCCGGAGATCATGGTGGTCCCCACGTGCAAAACCTTGCAATCAGACATGTTATCCTCTATCCTTTGAATAGGGGATGACATGTCTAGGGGCAGAGTACCCCTTTAAATCATAGTAGAGTGACAATTCTGTATTAGTTGCCAGCATGACAAACTGATTCAGAGTGGGTTGAGCTTATTACCAGAGCAATAATAAGGCTGTCATAGAAGTGTATGAGCCCTCCGCTGTACCTTAGTATGCCTCTGGTTGTTTAAGAACAGAGTCTAAGGGGGACATGTATCAAAGATTTTACCCCTGTTTTGTGCGTATTTTTTTGCGCAAAATTTTGCGCAAGCCCTTTTTTTTGCGTATTTTTTTGCGCACGTTTTGGTAGAGCATGTCCTCCAGATGTGGCTGAATCAGGGTACCTTGGAGTGACATATATAGTACACATGGATTTATTACCTGCGTACTTTTCCTTTGTACCAAAAATTTTGACACAAGTGCGTCTTTTTCCCAGCAAATATAAGCCAACTTTAACTGCACATAGCAATCCTTTCTATTTCTGAAGGAAAGTTCTAGAACCACCAGAATGTTTTTACTTTCCTATCTCAATTCCTGATTTGGTTTGCTTTATATTTTTACTCCTTGGTTATTCCAAAGCACTTTTAAAGTAATTTGCATATAGAATATTTGTTTACAGTTCAGTTATTCACTAGATCACTTGTATATTGGTATTGTTATTTTATGATCCAACAATTTACATAGGAAATGTTTGATATCTTACTTATCATTGAACAAGAACCGTCACAGTAAAATAGCTTTGTAATCCACTTAACACTGTAGATCATTCTCCTTTTTATTTTTACAATTTACTGCTTTCCGTTATACTTTTCCCCAGCGCCCGGTAAGATGGAGGCTATCACTGATAGCCAGCCATTTTACCATGTGACCACGGGGGGTTTCATCTCTACATACCGTATTTATCGGGGTATACCACGCACCGGCCTATAACACGCACCCTCATTTTACCAAGGATATTTGGGTAAAAAAAGTTTTTTACCCAAATATCCATGGTAAAATGAGGGTGCGTGTGTGCGCGTGTATACCCCGATACACCCCCAGGAAAGACAGGGGGAGAGAGGCCGTCGCTGCCCGCTTCTCTCCCCCTGCCTTTCCTGGGGTCTAGAGCGCTGCTGTCAGCCCTTCTCACCCCCTGGCTATCGGCGCCGCTGTCCGTTCTGTCCCCCTGACTATCGGCCGACAGCCAGGGGGAGAGAAGGGGCAGCGGCACCCATTGCCGGCGCCGCTGCCCCGTTGCCTCCCCCATGCCCGGTGGCATAATTACCTGAGTCGGGTCCGCGCTGCTGCAGGCCTCCGGCGTGCGTCCCCTGCGTCGTTGCTATGCACGGCGCAGCGCACTGACGTCATGCGCCGTGCCGTTCAGCGCATAGCAACGACGCCGGGGACGCATGCCCCTTCTCTCCCCCTGGCTGTCGGCGCCGCTTCTCTCCCCCTGGCTATCGGCGCCGGCACCGATAGTCAGGGGGACAGAACGGGCAGCGGCGCCGATAACCAGGGGGTGAGAAGGGCCGACAGCAGCGCTCTAGACCCCAGGAAAGGCAGGGGGAGAGAAGCGGGCAGCGATGGCCTCACTCGCCCTGCCTTTCCTGGGGGTGTATCGGCGTATAACACGCACACAGACTTTAGGCTAAAAATTTTAGCCTAAAAAGTGCGTGTTATATGCCGATAAATACGGTAATGAAGAAAAAAAATTCTAAAACTAATAACGAGGACACACTTAATGTTTAGGTGCAGATACGCTGCAGACAAAGCTCCTACTAAATAGAGCTGCGGTGTAAATTTATGCTCTGAGGAGAATTCTAAATTTAAACGCAATTCAAGAAAGTAGCTGCGCAAGAATGATAAATTTAATGCAGCTGCGCCAAATTTAGACAACAGGCAGAGGGGTAAAAAAAACTATTATACACTGGAAATGATACATGTCCCCCTAAGAGTAAAAACATTGTTGTATTTATGCCCCATTTTCTTCTGTTATACCCTCGGATAGCTAGTTTACAACCCCATTATAGCATCCTTATTGCAGCTGGTTTACAGGTTTTTGGTCATGTCATGTACTCAAGGCTATATGACCTCACTTTGAAGCTGTGTGCAAGACTCTTTACTCAAGATCTAGTAATATATGTACATGTTATAGTCTGCCTATTTTATGGCACTTTTCACACTTACACTGTTGTGCAATAAACCTTGTCTAGTCATCTGCATAAAGAAATACTCTAAGGCTAGGTTCACACTACAGAATTTCCGCCTGCAATTCCGCTTTGAAATTGCAGACAGAAATTCCACTTACTAAAACGCACTCGGAATCTCAGGGCGGAAATTCTCTGCCCGGAGATTTTGCAGTGTGAACCTAGCCTAAGGCTATTTTCACACCTGAATTTCTGCTGAATTCAACGGGATTCTGCTGCACTTTGCAAACAGCGGAAATTCCGATTTCTGTGTCCACAGAAAGAATGAACCTGTCCTTTCTTTCTGCGCACTCTGCACCAGATGCATTGCCGTCTATGAGACTGCGCATTCCTGTACCTAGCACACTTAGGGTATGTTCACACAGACTGATTTTTTTTGCGGGTTTTCTGCTGCGTATTTGAAAGGGGGCAGGCTCTTCTCGACTGTCCACAGCAGATTTTTCGTGGCGGAATTTACGCTGTGGAAAATCCGCCGCAAGCCCCATTGAGGTCACTTTCAAATACGCAGTGGAAAACCCGCAAAAAAATCCGCCCGTGTGAACGTACCCTTAGGCTAATTTAACACCTTGTAATGTCCACATGGAAAATCTCAATTAGAGATGAGCGAACTTACAGTAAATTTGATTTGTCACGAACTTCTCAGCTCGGCAGTTGATGACTTATCCTGCATGAATTAGTTCCGCTTTCAGGTGCTCCCGTGGGCTGGAAAAGGTGGATACAGTCCTAGGAGACTCTTTCCTAGGACTGTATCCACCTTTTCCAGACCACCGGAGCACCTGAAAGCTGAACTAATTTATGCAGGATAAGTCATCAACTCCCGAGTCGAGAAGTTCGTGACGAATCGAATTTACTGTAAGTTCGCTCCTCTCTAATCTCCATGTAGACATTCCGAAGACTGCAGGCGCCGGCATGTTATGCCGGCGCCTGCAGTCTTCAGAATGTCTACATGCAGATTTTCTGTGCGGACATTCCAAGGTGTGAACATAGCCCAAGTGTGCTAGGTACTATAGCATTTCTTTATAGATGGGCCAAATGGCTCATGATATTACTGCTGCTTGAATGAGTTGTCAAGTACCAAGGTTCATAAGCTCATATTTGTTTCATGTGCTGGTTGGCAGAATTTGTCTCTCATTGCATAGAATGAAACCTTTCTCTACAGTTCTCCTATTATGGTGGTTATTCAGGTTATCTTTAATCTGTACATAAAAGGTATACATGGCCTGCTTTCCTGCTCTTTATGTCTTCCTAGAGTGATTTTTATTTTTTTGCTGTTTATGTTCATGGTCGTTGTGTGAACGCAGAGCAGGTCAGTGCAGCCAGAACTACAGGCTCACAGAATCGGTATTGCTGAGTTTACATTCTAGTTTTGATGTCTCACAGACGGCGTTACTTACCCATTGCCACAAGAATTTGTACTCGGCTTGTGACCATATCCATTGAGCTGGAGAATATTTCAAGGTTTAGTCTGGGCAGCTCATATTCACAAAACTGTATTTGAATTGAGCTTTTAAATCATGTGTGGAATGCACCATTCCAGTAACACGTTGGTAAATAAAAATGTATGAATATGGAAATGCGGCTTCATATTCTTAACTGCATAATTAAACTGTGCGTTTAGCAACCAGGCATGAAAGCCAACCCTATAAAGAACTATTAAGAGAAAATGAAATAGGACAGCGCCTCGTGTATTACCTAAGGCACCAGTGTCCCAGCAAGGACAGGGCAGAGTTGGCTCTTCAAGATGGCCGCTAACCTGGTTACAGAAGAATTGTGAATGTCACCCCAATGGTGTACCAGTAGTCATGTGGAAGCAAACTGCCAAGCCCAAAGGTCAAAAGGGAGAGAAGGAGGAAACCTTCTCCCATGAAGAAAATAACAGGAAAAACAACCTTGTCTGTGGGCGCTGTTCCTGGTTCCAAAAATTTTCAAGCCAGATGCTGAAGGGTGGTTGAAGGGCTATGCAGCACTATGTTTATTGAGAATAAAAACCAATGACATGTTTTGGAGGTACAGTCCTCCTGCCAATCTGAGGAAGGAGGACTGTACCTCCGAAACACGTAATTGGTTTTTATTATCTTTAAACCTAGTGCTGCATAGCCCTTCAACCAACCTTCAGCATCTGGCTTGAAAATTTTTGGAACTAGGAACAGCGCCCACAGACAAGGTTTTTTTCCTGTTATTTTCTTCAGACGCTATAAAGAAGCTGAAACGCTCTCTTGGTTCCATGTTTGACCTCTACAGAACAGCTGAGATTCATTACCAGCTGCGTTCTTGTTTTAGTACCAAGTATGTCAGCAGTCTGAAGATGCTGCTGTGACATTGCTCATTAGAGCAAGTTTATTCATCTTACTTACAGCAAATCAAGATTTTACTAAATGCTCCTGTATTCCTGGAATACGTATGTATCCTACCAGAAGCTATATAGCTACCTGTTATAAATTCTGTTATAAAGTTTCCCTTTTCAATCTTTATAACAAGGGGGTAACAGATAGCAAGGACTCTTTAGATAGGTGTGTTACAGGTTATAAGTCTAGTTTATATTTCTTCAGGGCATCTTCCCCCTTCTGATCCCAGGTTCACTGTACAAGGTCGGCGGCTACCTCTTGGGCTGAGAGGAGGGGGATCCTCTGTGGATCAGGTTTACATGGCAGCCACTTGGTTGTCTTCTCATGGTTTTTTCCATCACTATAGGGTGGACATTGGGAATTATTGTTCTCTGTACTTTGTTCATAAATTCTTACAGGTCGTAATCCTACCCTAAGTCTATCTCTGATATTTCTCTCGTGGTGCTGGAATGGCAAAAGTAAAAACCAGTAATTTCTGAAAATTCTGTTTTCCCAAGCCACCCCAACCCTCATTTTTACTGGTGTAAAATAAATATATATCATTTTTCCCCCCCATAAAACTGGTGGGGGTTCCCCTCTTTGATGTTTTATTTACCTTGCTTTGTTTTGTAAAGCATATAGAAGGCTGGAGAGGAGGGTACTTCCTTATATCCTCCAGGTTTCCTGTCCCTAGGGGCGGAATCCCTCTCATTATAGAGGTTTGGTTATTACTGGAGAGCAGTGTAGAGGTTTTTGTGTATACCTATTTAAGTTGATGTGGCATGCATGGGTTGTCTGCCATCTTTCTGTTTTCCCGTCTGGTAGGGATCTAGTGTAGCTTACATTTCCCATGGTATATTTGGCATTGCAGTAATAGAGGGGGTAGATACTCATCACTGCGTTGCCTTAGTGTTACTCTTCCCCTCGGAGATCCGTGTCAGGCTTTATCACACAGGACACAGTACCAAATCTGCACACAGAAGAGGCAGTCAATGTCATCAGGGGAGGTGTATAACTCTAATAACTGGATGAACTCCAATATATGACTGCATCCCTTGTCTCGTCGTGCCAATGTAAGCTCTTCAGCAGCAGTCCACACATGAAATAAATGTAGAAATGGAACAAGGTGGGTGGAGCTAGGATCTAATAGGTGGTGATGTCAGTTTACAGGAAGTCAGACCCACAGGACAGATTGAGATCCTATCGACACATTTAGAGTGTGTAATATTCTGGTTGTCACACTGGGAATCACATGAGTGTGGTAATGAAATTTATGGATGCAGCTGAGCTACGATGAACAGATGATACTGCAGCAATACTGGTAGTGCCACAAGGCTGTAACACTGATACCTTGTTGTGTTTCCCTATGATTTTATGGTTTGTCTGACAAAAGTAAATTTTCTATTTCAATGGCTGCTGCAAGCAGGGAAGCTATTGGTACTTTCCATTTATAATATGTCTGCACTATCTATGTGGAAGTCAGACTATAGCAGCATTTCCCAACCTTTTTAATCTCTGGGCACCCCTCGGAATTGTTTTTCACAGAGGGTCACCCCCTAACAAATATATAGGGGACCCCTGAAGATAACTTGCCCCTAGAGAGAAGACCCCCCCCCTGTAGGTGGTTACCCCTATATATAGTCCCCCATAGGTGGTTACTCCCTATATGTAGGCCCCTCTTTGGATGGTAAGACCCTACTGTAGGGACAACCCTGAAAATTAACCACATACTTGCCATTGTGACTCTCCTACAGTCACCAGTGACCTCTCTCTCTTCTACTTCATGCAGCAACTAGAGGAGCTGCTCTACCTATGGGTTGTACACAATTGTATCACACGTGCGCTTCCAAGAAGTGATGTTACCTAAGGACTACAAGCACAGCAAACCTTACAGCCTAGGACTCGCTAGAACCCCTGTGGCAGTACCATCCAGTTGTCACCTTTCCCACTGGACTGCCACAGGCACTCTTGGTACCTCATTTGGGAATCACTGGGCTATAGTTTTACTTGCTGTAATTTACTGAAAGATGGATTGCACTCAGTTTGTACCGTAAGCTGAATTTGTTTTTCATTAAATTCTTCCATTTACTGGCAAATGTTCTAATATGGTTTAAATATCGTTTTGGACGTTCAGTTCAGCCTGTTAAAAATGGAATTTCAGTTCAATATGTAAAATATTCACAGTAAAATACCTTTTATAATAAAAATAAAATGTACTCTCCTCTCCCTAACCTAGTGCTGTACAGTGGAGCAAGAGGATAGACTCCGATAACTAAGGTCCTTATTCCTCTACTTATAACAATATATTGTCCCACCTCCCTTAGAGAGCTGTGTACCACTTGGAGCATACACAATATTAATCTAAAAAGAAGGGGGCTGATTCCTCCAAGCTTTCTAAGCTGTCTAAAAAAACACCTATAAGTAAATACTGTAGTACAATGAAATGTATAAAATTAGTACTGGGCCTCGTTTATGTTCTGTCATGTAGTAAAGGTCTACAGGTAGTTGTGATTCATATAAGCAATGTGTTGTAGTTTGAGTTATACCTACATACATAATAATATGTGGTAGTACCTTGTCATATGCTACATTTATACAATAATATAAAATGCACTCTGAGCCAAATATATAGTTTAAGTCAAGATTAATGTTTTCCCAGCTGCATGGCTACCAATTATAGTGTTATATATACCATAGGTCTTTGTCATGACAGTGTTGCCATTGATTTAATTCATGTAAAAATGTTGCTTAGTCTTAGGGTGCATTCACACCACGTTTTTGCAATACAGTTCCCGTCTGTGTTTTCATTTTGAAAACCGTACGGTACCGTATTGAAAACCGTATGCATTGACTCTCCATTGAAAACCGTATTCCAAACGATGCATCCGTTTCCTTTAGTTTTGCGTCTTGTACGGTTTTGTCAGTTTTTTTTCCCGTACCCAAAACTGTAGCCTACAACGGTTTTTGGTCCGAGACAAAAACCGTATGCGTTTTTTTTTTTACATGGGAGTGAAACTTTATTCACAATGGAGTGAAAGGTTATAAACGTATGTTTTTTTTTTTTTTTTTTTTTTCTTCTTAAAAAACGTATGCAACTGGACATCATTTTAAAAACCGTTTATGGGTTTTTACCCTATACTGGTTAAAAATTGTACACACTTTTTGATACAGTATAGTCCGATTTTGAGGAATCCGTTTTTATCAAAAACCTGATACAGGAACTGTATTGCAAAAGTGTGGTGTGAATGCACCCTTACATGTATTGACCACAATCTCCCAAAGTAAAGTATCCTGCAGGCTTACTTGGCAACACGCTGGGGGACGCACATCTCACTCTAAGGATTGTGTCTGGCTGTTTTTTTTCTTATGAGTCATAGAAGTGGAGTGGGACGAGGGCGTACAGGTACGCCCTTCGTCCTTAACCCCTTAAGGACCAAGCCCATTTTAACCTTAAGGACCAGAGCATTTTTTGCACATCTGACTACTGTCACTTTAAGCATTAATAACTCTGGGATGCTTTTACTTATGAATTTGATTCCATAATTGTTTTTTCGTGAAATAGTGGTACATTTTCGTCAATGCTTGCATCATTTCTTGGTGAAAAATTAAAAGATTTCTTGAAAAAATTGAAAATTTAGCATTTTTCTAACTTTGAAGCTCTCTGCTTATAAGGAAAATAGACACTGACAGACTGTGCATGCTGGGAGTTGTACTTTTGCAACAGCTGGAGGCACACTGGTTGGAAAACCTTCAGTTAGGTTCTGTTACCTAACTCAGTATTTTTCAACCAGTGTGCATCCAGCTGTTGCAAAACTACAACTCCCAGCATGTACTGATTACCGAAGGGCATGCTGGGAGATGTAGTTATGCAATAGCTGGAGGTACGCAACTACAACTCCCAGCATGCCGAGACAGCTGTTTGCTATTTGGGCATGCTGGGAGTTGTAGTTTTGCAAGATCTGAAGGGCCACAGTTTAGGGACCACTGCACAGTGACCTCCATACTGTCTTCAGATGTTGCAAAACTACATATCTCAGCATGCCCAGACAGCAAACTGCTTTGTGGGCATGCTGGGAGTTGTAGTTTTGCAAGATCTAGAGGGCCACAGTTTAGAGACCACTGCACAGTGATCTCCAAACTGTAGCCCTCCAGCTGTTGAAAAAAATGCAAATTCCAGCATGCCCAAACAGCAAACAGCTGTCTGGGCATGCTGGGAGTTGTAGTTTTGCAACATCTGGAGGGCTACAGTTTTATAGACCACTGTATAATGGTCTCCAAACTGTAGCCCTCCAGATGTTGCTAGCCCTCTCCGGCTTCCATAGGATCGCAGCACCAGGGAGCCGCATCGTCGTCCTCTGCCACCCGCCACCAGTAAGTGACCTTCGGCCCCGGTCACATCACAGTTCCCCTGCTCTGCCCGGACTACAATGGGTGGGCAAAGCGGGGAACTGAACTTAAACCCCCGGCGCCCGATCTGCTATTGGTAGGTCGCTTCTGACTGACCAATAGCAGGGATAGAAGGGGTGGACCCCTGCCACCTCACTCCCATCCCTTCAGGGGGATTGTGGGCGTCTTGGAAAGCCCCGATCCCCCTTATTTATCAGGTCACCGGAGACCCGTATGACCCGGAATTGCCGCAGATCGCCGGTCTGAATTGACTGGCAATTTGCAGCGATCGCGGACATGGGGGGTCTCGATAGCCCCCCACCCCCCAGGGGTTTGCATGGGGTGCCTGCTGAATGACTTCAGCAGGCATCCCGGTCAGGTCCCTGCCCGGTGAGCGGCGGGGACCGGAATTCCCATGGGTGTACAGATACGCCATTGGTCCTTAAGTACCAGGGAGCCAGGGTGTACCTGTATGCCCTTGGTCCCTAAGTGGTTAAGGAGCTAGGGCACCATCAGCGTACATTGGGGATATTTATCATTGTGTGTATTTTCAGGCTCTATACAGTTGTTGTTTTTTTATTGTATATTTGGCATATTTGGGTCAAATGTATAAAAAGTCACATGAATTTAGCACGAAAAAAAAAAAAGAACCTCAAAAGCACCTCAGCCACCAGATCTGAAGTCATTTTATAAGTGGAAGTGCTGTTTAGAGTTTATTGTTTCCACATGTTTTGGCCATCATTTTAACTTTTAAGTGAGATATTAACCGCCGTATGAATTTAGTTATAAAAAACAAAAAAAAAAACATTTATATAGAAATATCAAACATTTCTTCACAAAAACATCTATGTTGACATTTAAACAAAGGTAGCTTTATTCAACATTACCCTTACAAACCTTGACCTTGAAAGTATGAACGTGTGTTGGCGTACACTGCTGGAAATTTTTATATATTTTTTTTTTGACAGAAAGTTAAACAGATTTGTAAATTTCTACTATTCAAAAATCTTAACCCCTACAGGACCCATGACGTAACGGTACGTCCCGACACCCTGGGTCTTAAGGACCAGGGACGTACATTTACGTCATGGGCAGTTTTAGTCCCTGCCGTGCGCCGGGCGGGGATCGGAGCGGGATGCCTGCTGAAATCATTCAGCAGGCATCCCGTGCAAATGCCCAGGGGGGTCATCAGACCCCGCCATGTCGGCGATCGCGGCAAATCGCAAGTGAATTCACACTTGCGATTTGCGCAATTCCGGGTCATTACGGGTCTATGGTGACCCGGAATAGAAGGGGGATCGCGGGTGTCTAAGACACCCACGATCCCCCTGAAGCGATAGGAGTGAGGTGGCACGGGTGCCACCCCTCCTATCCCTGCTATTGGTGGTCTAGACGCGACCACCAATAGCAGATCGGGGGCGGGGAGGTTTACTTTCGTTTTCCCCGTCCTGCCCTCCCACAATAGGCGGGGCAGGACGGGGAAATGACGGGGACCGGCGCCGAAGATCCACTTACCGATCCGGGCGGGCGTCGGAGGCTGCAGGCGACGGAGATCGGCGGGCGGCGATGACGTGCGGCTGGATCCGACGGAAGCCGGTGAGTTGCCTAGCAACATCTGGAGGGTACAGTTTAGGGACCATTATACAGTGGTCTCTAACTGTAGCCCTCCAGATGTTGCAAAACTATAACTCCCAGCATGCCCAGACAGCTGTTTGGGCATGCTGGAATATGTAGTTTTGCAACAGCTGGAGGGCTACAGTTTGAGACCACTATATAGTGGTCCCTAAACTGTAGCCCTCCAGATCTTGCAAAACTACAACTCCTAGCATGCTCAAACAACTGTTTGCTGTCAGGGCATGCTGGGAATTGTAGTTTTGCAACAGCTGGAGGACCACAGTTTGGAGATCACTTTGCAGTGGTCTCTAAAACTGTAGCCCTCCAGATGCAAAACTGCAAATCCCAGCATGTCCAAACAGCAATCAGCTGTCTCGGCATGCTGGGAGTTGTAGTTGCGTACCTCCAGCTATTGCATGACTACATCTCCCAGCATGCCCTTCGGCGATCAGTACATGCTGGGAGTTGTAGTTTTGCAACAGCTGGAGGCACACTGGTTAGAAAATACTGAGTTAGGTAACAGAACCTAACTGAAGGTTTTCCAACCAGTGTGCCTCCAGCTGTTGCAAAAGTACAACTCCCAGCATGCACGGTCTGTCAGTACATGCTGGGAGTTGTAGTTTTGAAACAGCTGGAGGTTTGCCCCCCCATGTGAACGTACAGGGTACATTCACACGGGCAGGCTTACAGTAAGTTTCCTGCTTCAAGTTTGGGCTGCGGCAAATTTTTCGCCGTAGCTCAAACTTCTAGCGAGAAACTTACCGTAACCCGCCAGTGTGAATGTACCCTAAAAACACTACACTACCACATAATAAAGGGTAAAACACTACATATACACCCCCTTACACTGTCCCCCCAATAAAAATGAAAAACGTATTGTATGGCAGTGTTTCCAAAACGGAGCCTCCAGCTGTTGCAAAACAACAACTCCCAGCATTTCCGGACAGCCACTGACTGTCCAGGCATGCTGGGAATTTAGCAACAGCTGGAGGCACCCTGTTTGGGAATCAGTGGCATAGAATACCCCTATGTCCACCCCTGTGCAATCCCTAATTTAGTCCTCAAATGCGCATGGCGCTCTCTCACTTCGGAGCCCTGTCGTATTTCAAGGCAACAGTTTAGGGCCACATATGGGGTATCTCCGTACTCGGGAGAAATTGCACTACAAATTTTGGGGGGCTTTTTCTCCTTTTACCCCTTAGGAAAAGGAAAAGTTGGGGCTACACCAGCTTGTTAGTGTAAAAAAAAAAAAATTACTCTAACATGCCGGTGTTGCCCTTTACTTTTTATTTTCACAAGCGTTAAAAGGAAAAAAAGACCCCCAAAATTTGTAACGCAATTTCTCCTGAATACAGAAATACCCCATATGTGGGTGTAAAATGCTCTGTGGGCACATAACAAGGCTCAGGAGTGAGAGTGCACCATGTACATTTGAGGTCTAAATTGGTGATTTGCACAGGGGTGGCTGATTTTACAGCGGTTCTGACATAACCCCCCCAAAAAAAATACCCACATGTGACCCCATTTTGCAAACTACACCCCTCACGGAATGTAATAAGGGGTACAGTGAGCATTTACGCCCCACAGGTGTCTGACAGATTTTTGGAACAGTGGTCTGTGAAAATGAAAAATTTTATTTTTCATTTGCACAGCCCACTGTTCCAAAGATCTGTCAAACGCCAGTGGGGTGTAAATACTCACTGCACCCCTTATTAATTTCTGTGAGGGGTGTAGTTTCCAAAATAGGGTCACATGTGGGGGGTTCCACTGTTCTGGCACCACGGGGGGCTTTGTAAACGCACATGGCCCCTGACTTCCATTACAAAACATTTTTTTGCCAAAAGCTCAATGGCGCTCCTTCTCTTCTGAGCATTGTAGTGCGCCAGCAGAGCACTTGACGTCCACACATGGGGTATTTCCATACTCAGAAGAGATGGGGTTACAAATTTTGGGGGGTCTTTTCTGCTATTAACCCTTACAAAAATGTGAAATTTGGGGGGAAACACACATTTTAGTGAAATTATTATAATTTTTTTTTACATATGCAAAAGTCGTGAAACCCCTGTGGGGTATTAAGGCTCGCTTTATTCCTTGTTACGTTCCTCAAGGGGTCTAGTTTCCAAAATGGTATGCCATGTGTTTTTTTTTTGCTGTTCTGGCACCATAGGGGCTTCCTAAATGCGACATGCCCCCCGAGCAAAATTTGCTCTCAAAAAGCCAAATATGACTCCTTCTCTTCTGAGCATTGTAGTTCACCCGTAGTGCACTTCAGGTCAACTTATGGGGTACCTCCATACTCAGAAGAGATGGGGTTACAAATTTTGGGGGGTCTTTTCTGCTATTAACCCTTGCAAAAATGTGAAATTTGGGGGGAAACACACATTTTAGTGAAAAAAAAATAATTTTTTTTTACATATGCAAAAGTCGTGAAACACCTTTGGGGTATTAAGGCTCACTTAATTCCTTGTTACGTTCCTCAAGGGGTCTAGTTTCCAAAATGGTATGCCATGTGTTTTTTTTTTGCTGTTCTGGCACCATAGGGGCTTCCTAAATGCAACATGCCCCCCAAAAACCATTTCAGAAAAACGTACTCTCCAAAATCCCCTTGTCGCTCCTTCGCTTCTGAGCCCTCTACTGCGCCCGCCGAACAATTTACATAGACATATGAGGTATGTGCTTACTCGAGAGAAATTGGGCTACAAATACAAGTATACATTTTCTCCTTTTACCCCTTGTAAAAATAAAAACATTGGGTCTACAAGAACATGCGAGTGTAAAAAGTGAAGATTGTGAATTTTCTCCTTCACTTTGTTGCTATTCCTGTGAAACACCTAAAGGGTTAAAACGCTGACTGAATGCCATTTTGAATACTTTGGGGGGTGCAGATTTTATAATGGGGTCATTTATGGGGTATTTCTAATATGAAGACCCTTCAAATCCACTTCAAACCTGAACTGGTCCCTGAAAAATAGTGAGTTTGAAAATTTTGTGAAAAATTGGAAAATTGCTGCTGAACTTTGAACCCCTCTGGTGTCTTCCAAAAGTAAAAACACGTCAATTTTATGATGCAAACATAAAGTAGACATATTGTATATGTGAATCAAAATTTTTTTTATTTGGAATATCCATTTTCCTTACAAGCAGAGAGCTTCAAAGTTTGAAAAATGCAAATTTTTCAAATTTTTCATCAAATTTGGGGATTTTTCACCAAGAAAGGATGCAAGTTACCATAAAATTTTACCGCTATGTTAAAGTAGAATATGTCACGAAAAAACAATCTCTGAATCAGAATGATAACTAAAAGCATTCCAGAGTTATTAATGTTTAAAGTGACAGTGGTCAGATGTGCAAAAAACGCTCTGGTCCTGAGGTGTAAAATGGCCTGGTCCTTAAGGGGTTAAAGCGTACCCGTCAGATCCAACAAAAAACATTTTTTTAAATACATCACTCAGTACCTAATGCTGACCATGTACATCTAATTTCTAGGTGTCTAGCATCTTTATTTTTTATTACACTTTTAATTTATCTCACTAGTCTGAATTCCTCTCAAAGGGAGGGGCGTGGCCTCACTGTGCAGGTCTCCGCCCCCTCCCTCAGTATGCTGTCTGCTCACATCTCCCCTAGCATTAGCAAAACTACAACTCTCAGCTTGTCCTTACTGACAGTATAGGGACAAAAGCTGACAGAGGGAGGATTTTTCCTCCAGCTGTGAGCCCTGCCCTCAAAGCTGTCAATCAAGGAAGTGTGTCCATGACATAGGTGATAATGCATGGACACAGCAGGACTAGTATGTGTCCAAGCAGGCAGGGGGTGCAGTTGTTTGACTGGCTTTTTCAGTATGAAATACTGAAAATGTTCTAATAAAAGCAATTGCAAAACCTATTGGTTTTGCATGTTTTACAACATATAAATTTTTTTTGTATCTGACAGTGCCCATTTAATCCTTCCAGTACTCATCAGCTGCTGTATGCTCCGCAGGAAGTTATTTTCCCTTTGAATTTCCTTTTTGTCTGACCACAGTGCTCTCTGCTGACACCTCTGCCCATTTTAGGAACTCTAAAAGAATATGTATGTGTGTTTTTTCATTACAACCCATATACAGAGTTTCACCTAACGCCTCAAAGCACACTCTTTATGTTGTATGGGTATTTGTGTAGGCTCAGTGGCATTCTTTAACATATTTATACAGAAGCACTTACGATTAAATGATACATTTCTTAATCTTTAGGGTGCGTTCACACGCTATTTGTTTTTGCGGGTCTTCCGCTGCGTATTTGAAAGGGGGCGGGCTCTTCTCGGTTGTCCGCAGCAGATTTTCCACGGTGGAAATTACGATACGGAAAATCCGACGCAAGCCCCATTGAAGTCAGTAACGACTGCGGCGGATTTTCCGTAGCGTAAATTCCACCTCGTAAAATCTGCTACGGACAGCTGAGAAGAGCCGTCCCACTTTCAAATACGCAGCGGAAAACCCGCAAGAACAAATAGCGTGTGAACGCACCCTGAATCAAAATTTTTCGTCTGTTTCTCACTGAATTATTCAGAATTAAATGCATCAGTAGATTCAACATTTACATGAGCTGGCAGAGATCTTACACACCAAAAGATCACCAGAAGTCTAATGCAAGGTTACGGGGTACGCATGCGTAAAGGGGCGTACTCCGAAACAGCTGGCCATGAATCAGCTTATCCCATTATTTTTAGTCCCTTAACAAGTGGGAGGCACATATGCAAACTGTTGTCGATGTCCCAATATTTATGAACCTATGTCTGACTATTTAATCCCTTTTTATTACATTTTTTTAAATGTGATGTGACAAAAAAGCAGCATTTTGGATTTTTTTAAATTTAATTTATTTTCATAAAATTTTTTTATTTTACGCCGTTCACCATACGGGATCATTGATATATTTTGTAAGTTCGGACATTTCGGGTGTTTGGACAGTGCGGGTGGTTTTATACTGTCTTTATAACCTGCTGTTTTGTCTTTTATTGCTGATGGTTATAGTCTCTATTTTCACTAGCATTTGTACCCTAAAGATTTGTTACACTGTGACATGTTTATATGATTCTTCTTATTTTCCTTTAGTTGCCCTTCGCAGAAAGCAGAACAGTCTATGGAAGCAAACTTTATAGATGTTAGTTAAATTTAGTATTGACAACTTGCTGAATATGAGAAATTTTAGAATTAGTTTACATACCAAGGAATTCACTGGCCCAATCTGCCATTTCCTTTTAATATAAAGTAAAAGTAATAATTGCCATTACTTATTGTGATCTCTTTCTAGTCTGAAATTCTTTCCTAGGATTATGCTGGTAATTACTTACATTTGTGCAAAAGGAAAGTTTGTACTGTTCAGGGTTTTTCACTTTTAGTTCTTTTTATGTTTGTGTGCCATTTAACTTACATTTTCAGTTATACCGGTAGTCATGTTATGATGGTAGGCATGATGGTGGTATCCAGTAATGTTATGGTAGTACTATCTTGTTACGGTATGATAATGCTATTCAGTCACACTAGAGTCATGTTATCCATTATGGTGATAATTTTTAGTCACTTTATTATAGTTTAAGAACAGCACTATTATCGACAGAATCTAGATTCAGGTATGGTATTTTCTGCTTTTCACATGTCTTGGAGAACACTGGCCACACTACTGGGCAATAGCTGTGTGCTAGCAAAAATAATGTTATTGTGAATGACATTTACCAAGCAAGAAACAGTTAGCAAATCAGAACAATGGGAATTTGGAGAGGTTTGCTGACAGTTTAAAAAAACAAACAAACAGTAAGTGGTAATCATGGGACATATGACCACTGGGTCAATATTGCTGCCAGTTATTTGCTGCAGCAGTCACATGTCCTGAAAGGACCAGGAAGTTGAGACTGAAAGTGGACAACATATATGTCAGAAGGGGAGCAGGGGGGGGATCGGTAAGGCAGTACTTTACTTTACAATATCGACATAAATTAAGACTAGTATAGGGTGCAGTTATGATTGTTGATATGCATAAATATACACACACCCTGGAGTCCTTCCACTCCTCTATGACCTTGTCACGGAGCTGGTGAATGTTAAAGACCTTGCGCTATAGATGATTGTCATTTTGGAGGTGTGTTTGGGGTCATTATCATGTTGGAATACTGCCCTGGGGCTGTTCTCTGAAGGGGGGGGGGGGGTCATACTCTGCTTCAATTTGTCACAGTACATGTTGGCACTCACATTTCCTTCAATAGCTGTAGCTTCCTAGTGTCAGCAGTGCTCATGCAGCCCCAGACCATGACTTTTCCACCACCATGCTTGACTGTAGGAAAGACATACTTGGCTTTGTACTCCTTACCTGGTAGCTGCCACACACACTTTACACCATCTAAACCAAATAAGTTTATTTTGGCCTCGTCTAGTAATCCATGCCCTTGGTCTGTTTGTCTCCAGCAAACTGTTTGCTTTCTAGTGCATCATCTATAGAAAAGGCTTTCTGACCCCCTCACCCTTTAAACCTCTGCAGCAATGCTGGCAGCACTCATAGGTTTATTTCTTAAAGGGGTATTCCAGGCAAAAACATCTTATCCCCTATCAAAACGGTAGGGGATAAGATGTCTGATCCCGGGGGGGCGTGACATCATGCCACGCCCCCTCCATTCATTTCTATGGGAGAGGGCGTAACAGCCGCAACGTCCCCTCCCATAGACATGAATGGAGGGGGCGTGGCGTGATGTCACGTCCCCGTCTCGGAAGCCCAGAGGTTTCTGAAACTTCAGATGCAGCTACGCATAGAATGCAGGCTGCTGCAGGGAGATCGCGGGGGTTCCCAGCGTCGGGCCCTTTCGATAGGGGATAAGATGTTTTTGGCCTAGGACATATTTATGTAGAGCAACAATTCTTTTCTTTAGATCCTCTGAGAGTTCGTCACTGTGAAGGGTCTTGTTGTACTTCTAGTGACCAGTAATAAAGAATGTGAGAGTGCTAATACCAAAGACACGACCGGTTCCCCATTCAGACCTTAGACCTTGAAACAGTAACAAGTCACATGACACTGGATTTCCACTTAGAGGTGGACCCACATTTGTTGCCAAGGATTAGACATTTATAGGAGAAGCCTTGTGCAGAAATATGTTCCATTATCTCCGTTTGGCAGGCTATAAAATAACGGGATGAGAACGGGCTGCCACTCCCTTGGCTTTCCCAACGTCGCTGCTCCAAACCTCTGCTGCAGTCATCTTCATGCAGTGTGGCAGCGTGATGCATTGAGACCAGGCGACCAATGCTGGGGCGCAATGCATCACACTGCCACATCACACAGTGACGTGACGACCATGGGAACCAGGAAGAAGACTGCAGCGGAGGTCTGGAGTGGTGATACTGGGACACCCGGGGAGCGGCATCAGGTACCATTTGTTGTTTTATATTCTGGCAGCCTGAGCACAATGGCTGCACATATTTCTGCATGAGACTTTTCCTTTATTGTCTGTATGTTGTTATTTTGAGGGGAAAGCAACATTAAACACTGGTATATGTTGCCACAGGTCATATATTATAGTTACAAGGGTTGAGGGTTCTCTCTCTTATGCGAGATACTGTGTACTAGGGATATTCCAATACCATTTTTTTAAGACAGAGTACGAGTGCCGATATTTTAATTCTAGTACTCGCCGATACCAAGTACCAGTACTTTTTATTTTAAAGGAAATTTGACACCAGGATGACCCGGTTTCTGGTGCTGCTTACCGTGCTGATATGTGGGTTCCTTGTTGTGTATAATGGAGGCGGCTGCTGTAGAATGAGCCAAGATTTCTTCCCCCTTGTAGATAGCAGGACCCCCCCCTTGTAGATAGCAGGACCCCCCCCTTGTAGATAGCAGGACCCCCCCCCTTGTAGATAGCAGGACCCCCCCCTTGTAGATAGCAGGACCCCCCCCTTGTAGATAGCAGGACCCCCCCCTTGTAGATTGCAGGACCCCCCCCTTGTAGATTGCAGGACCCCCCCCTTGTAGATTGCAGGACCCCCCCCTTGTAGATTGCAGGACCCCCCCCTTGTAGATTGCAGGACCCCCCCCTTGTAGATTGCAGGACCCCCCCCTTGTAGATTGCAGGACCCCCCCCCTTGTAGATTGCAGGACCCCCCCCCTTGTAGATTGCAGGACCCCCCCCTTGTAGATTGCAGGACCCCCCCCTTGTAGATTGCAGGACCCCCCCCTTGTAGATAGCAGGACCCCCCCCTTGTAGATAGCAGGACCCCCCTTTGTAGATAGCACCCCCCCACCCCTTGTAGATAGCAGGCCTCCTCCTTGTAGCCAGCAGGATCCCCCTTGTAGTTTCTCACTTGCACCTGTCCGGTGTCGCCGCTCTGCAGCCCTGTACTCATCACTGATGCATCATGTCGTCTTATGGAGGAGCATGTGACATACACGTCACTCTGCTTCTTCCATAGTGTTACGCTGGGCGCAGTGGAGTGATGTGTGTGTCACATGCTCCTTCATAAGACTCCATGATGCGGACGGAAGAATGGGGCAGCGGCAGTGATGCGGAGCACTTCACCAGGTATCTGATTTGGTATTGGGGACATTAGACAAGTCCTCGATACCATGCAAATACCTGGTATCGGCCCCGATACTGATAATAGTATTGGGACATCCCTACTGTGTATGAATCTGCAACTTCTTTTCTGATTACCTAAAATGGACCATCCATCTGACTAATCACAAAATCCGGAAGAGGCAGCAGTACAAGGCTTAAGGAAGAGTTAAGAGTACAAATCTTAGAGTTTTTATTTTTATTTTATTACAACATTAAACTCAACTATGTATGTGTTTTATTTCCGCAGCCTTAACATTTATTTGGCTTCTTAATATTCCATCTCGGGCAATTTTTTTTAGGTTTGGAGACATGTTTTATATAGTGAGTTGCCTCATAGGGGGCATTCACAAATGTGCAGAAGAATTCATTTTACCAGGCATATGTGTACGTGGCTTGTAAACCAGCTGCATCACATGCAAAAGCAATCAAGTCAGATCATGGCAAAAACCTGGACGCTGTGCTGAATTGTTACTTTATATGTAAACATAAGAAGCGCTGAACTAATGGGGTTAAGAATATAAAAAGTTAGTTAAAAACCCATGTTAATTAGCATTTGGTCATTCAAGCTTACAGTTTTATAGATTTTAGATTCAGAATATTTTAGCAGTGAGTGTCAAAGTGGGGGGGGGGGGTGTATGGTTATTGATATATTTACATTCATATTTTGAACCTGTTGTTCAGCAGCAGGGAGGAGAACTCCAGATACCTTTTCCTTATTTACAGGGCCAGCCATAGAGAAGGTGCAGGATGGAACCTGCACTGATTGTGAGATGATATTTGGGGAGAGTATGATAAAATCACTTAACGTATGCCCTCATTCTTGTGTCAGGGACAGACCGGGGGACAGGGAGAGTGAGCCCTAAACTGACCGAACACCATCTCTCCCTGCTTACTTGCCCATGCACCCTAAACAGTGAATCGACAACTGGGCCCCAGTCCCTCCCTAAACTAAAGTTCTGGGGCCTAATAAAAACACACACTAATAAATAGTTGGTCACCAACCAGAAAACTGACAGGAAAATACAACTCTATAGTATATAAGTTCAGAGGACACCATCAGCGGACATGAAAAGAGGACACTAAAGATCGTCAGACATGAACAGAGGACTCTGTGGTCATGAACAGAGGACTCTATAGATCTGTGGTCATGAACAGAGTACTCTAGATAAGTAGACATGTACAAAACTCTAGAGATCAGAATACAAGAACTAATAAATAGAGTTCAAAACACCAGACAGGAAAACGGATAAGTCAACAGACTTCAGGAACATACAGGAATATAGCATAATTCCCCAGAACGTCCAATAGACTTCAAGTCTATGGACCAGAAACAGGGATCTATAGCTAAACAGGAATTATCGCAATCCCCCAGATAACCTCCAGTAGAAACAGGAATGTCTTGATACTAGAAGGAAATCTCCCAGAGTCCACCTTGGAGCATGAAGATATCTTGTACTAATTCTCAATTCCCCGGATTCCCCATGGACAGGTAACAGGGATATCTAGATACACAGGATATAATTATAGAACACTGTTCATACACAAGACAGGAAACCACAATCCCTCAGGAACGTCCAGTAGACTCCAAGTCCCCATGGACCAGAAACAGGGATGCCAGATGGGACACTTTTCTCACTGAACAGGTAAAAGTACAAAGGACTAAGATCAGATCAACCAAACAGAATATAAATATAGGACGCTGTACACACTGGAACACAGAACCAAAATACCGAACCGGGATAACATACAGAGCATAGGTAACAAGTAAGAGTCAGACATAGTGTGAACAGATACATAACAGAAAGGATAATAAATCCTAAAACAGACTAAACAAACATAGCTTAAAATCTACTAAGAGCATGCCATAACATGGCTAAAACCTGAAACTATATTATGCATGCCAAAACAGATATAGTATATATAAAAGCTCAAACAAGAAGAGTTTCACCCAGTCTCCATTAACTGCATGGCAGCAGCAAGCTAGCAGCCTGTCAGGATATAATGTGGATAATCACCAGCAACCAGAGGCTAGCCTGGGCTGACATTAAATAGACACACACGAAAGGCTATTGGCTAACAGAGGCCTGGGCTAAAAAGGCCAGAAACATTTAACCGTTCCCTGCCCAGGAAACATAAAACTGTTCACACACAAGCAATGGAATAGCTGTGTGTGAACACAGACCAATACAGACATGACATCTTGTTATTAAAATAGGAGACAACTTTACAGGGACAGAAGTCTGCACCAGGTGCTTATGTTATAGGATCAAGAAGGAATTTATATGTTTCAGGTACTGTAATGCTTGTGATCATTGAGCCAAAAGAAATTTTAAATTATTGACATATATGTGTTTAGGATGAATGAGGTCAAGATTGTAAAAAGCAAATCATGAATTTATATTGAAGCAAGCGAGCGAGACACCCTCCACTGGTGTGCAGCAGACCAAGAGACACTCTTCCCCGATGCTCAGCAGACCTAGAGCAGTGTTGCAAGTGGGCTATGTGCTAAAGTTTATTGCTATATAACGTGAGGTATGGACAGTGGTTGGCACAAAAAGATTTAATGTACATTCTGTTAAATGTAATTGTGGACTGTGGCCTGGCTTAACCCCTTAAGGACACATGACGTACTAGAACGTCATGTGTCCACTCCCGATCTATAAAGCAGGGCCACGGAGTCATGCCCGGCCTCTGACAACGGCCGGGACCCGTGACTAATAGCGCGCGGCATTGATCGCTGTGCCACGCGCTATTAACCCTTTAGACGTGGCGTTCAAAGTTGAACGTCGCGTCTAAAGTGAAACTGAAACCATGCCGGTTAGCTCAGTGGGCTGTTCGGGATAGCCGCGGCGAAATCGCTGCATCCCGAACAGCTTACAGGACAGCAGGAGGGCTCCTACCTGCCTCCTCGCTGTCCGATCGCCGAATGACTGCTCAGTGCCTGAGATCCAGGCATGAGCAGTCAAGCGGCAGAATCATCGATCACTGGTTTCTTATGAGAAACCAGTGATCAATGTGAAAGATCAGTGTGTGCAGTGTTATAGGTCCCTATGGGAGCTATAACATTGCAAAAAAAAAGTGGAAAAAAAAAGTGAATAAATATCATTTAACCCCTTCCCTATTAAAAGTTTGAATCGCCCCCCTTTTCCCATTAAAAAAAACCACCGTGTAAATAAAAATAAACATATATGGTATCACCGCGTGCGGAAATGTCCGTATTATAAAAATATATCGTAAATTAAACCACACGGTGAATGGCGTGCGCGCAAAAAAATTCCAAAGTCCAAAATAGTGCATTTTTGGTCACTTTTTATATCATGAAAAAGTGAATAAAAAGCAATCAATAAGTCCTATCAATGCAAAAATTGTACCAGATCACCAGAACTTCAGATCACGGCGCAAAAAATGAGCCCTCATACCGCCCCATACACGGAAAAATAAAAAAGTTCTAGGGGTCAGAAATGACAATTTTAAACGTATTAATTTTACTGCATGAAGTTATGAAGTACGACAAAATCAAACCTATATAAGTAGGGCATAATTTTAACCGTATGGACCTACAGAATAAATATCAGGTGTCATTTTTACCGAAAAATGTACTACGTAGAAACGGAAGCCCCCAAAAGTTACAAAACAGCGTTTTGTTTTTTTTTCAATTTTGTCTCACAATGATTTTTTTTTTTCCGTTTCACCGTAGATTTTTGGGCACAATGACTGAAGTTATTACAAAGTAGAATTGGTTGCGCAAAAAATGAGCCATCATATGGATTTATAGGTGCAAAATTGAAAGAGTTATGATTTTTTAAAGGCAAGGAGCAAAAAACGAAAATGCAAAAACTGAAAAACCCCCGGTAAGCAAAAGACCGAGAAGATGAGCGGGATAAGGTATTTGTAACAGGGTCCAATACAGTGGCATATATATATATATATATATATATATATATATATATATATATATATATATATATTTTTTTTTTTATTACTGGTGTTGGTGGAAAGTTTTTGTAAAATAACAATGGCTGCTAAAAGACTGGGAAAGGTAATTCATAGAAATCAGTAAAAGAACATACTTAATAGGGAGTTAGTGAACTGGTAAAATCTTAGGGCTACAGTCATGGCTGTAATTGTTGGCACCCCTGAAATTGAAGTATTTCTCAAAGAAAAGGATTGCAGTAACACATGTTTTGCTATACACATGTTTATTCCCTTTGTGTGTATTGGAACTAAACCAAAAAAGGCAGGAAAAAAAGCTAATTGGAAATCATGTCACACCAAACTCCCAAAATGGGCTGGATAAAATTATTGGCACCCTTTCAAAATTGTGGTAAAATAAGATTGTTTCAAGCATGTGATTCTCCTTTAAACTCACCTGGGGCAAGTAACAGGTGTGGGCAATATAAAAATCACACCTGAAAGCAGATAAAAATGAAAGAAGTTCACTTAGTCTTTGCATTGTGTGTAACCATGGACAACATAAAGAGGAGAAGAGAACTGTCTGAGGACCTGAGAACCAAAATTGTGGAAAAATATCAACAATCTCAAGGTTACAAGTCCATCTCCAGAGATCTAGATTTGCCTTTGTCCACAGTGCGCAACATTATCAAGAAGTTGACAACTCATGGCACTGTAGCTAATCTTCCTGGGCGTGGACGGAAGAGAAAAATTGATGAAAGGTGTCAATGCAGTATAGTCCAGATGATGGATAAGCAGCCCCAAACAAGTTCCAAAGATATTCAAGCCGTTCTGCAGGCTCAGGGAGCATCAGTGTCAGTGCAAACTATCAGTCAACATTTAAATGAAATGAAACGCTATGGCAGGAGACCCAGGAGGACCCCACTGCTGACACAGAGACATAAAAAAGCAAGACTACATTTTGCCAAAATGAACTTGAGTAAGCCAAATTCCTTCTGGGAAATAGTCTTGTGGACAGATGAGACCAAGATAGAGCTTTTTGGTAAAGCACATCATTCTACTGTTTACCGAAAACGGAATGAGGCCTACAAAGAAAAGAACACAGTACCTACAGTGAAATATGGTGGAGGTTCAATTATGTTTTGGGGTTGTTTTGCTGCATCCGGCACTGGGTGCCTTGAATGTGTTAAAGGCATCATGAAATCTGGATTACCAATGGATTTTGGGTCACATTGTACAGCCAAGTGTCAGAAAGCTGGGCTTGCGTCTGAGATCGTAGGTCTTCCAGCAGGACAATGACCCCAAACATACGTCAAAAAGCACTGAGAAATGGATGGCAGCAAAGCGCTGAGAGTTCTGAAGTGGCCAGCAATGAGTCCAGATCTAAATAAATTGAATACCTGTGGAGAGATCTTAAAATTGCTGTTGGGAAAAGGCGCCCTTCCAATAAGAGAGACCTGGAGCAGTTTGCAAAGGAAGAGTGGTCCAACATTCCGGCTGAGAGGTGCAAGAAGCTTTTTGATGGTTATAGGAAGCGGCTGATTTCAGTTATTTCTTCCAAATAGTGTGCAACCAAGTATTAAGGGTGCCAAAAATGTTGTCAAGCCCATTTTTGGAGATTGGTGTGACATTATGTCCAAATAGCTTTTTTTCCTCCCTTTTTTTTGTTTTATTTCCAATACACACGAGGGGAATAAACATGTGTATAGCAAAACATGTGTTACTGCAATCCTTTTCTGTGAGAAATACTTCATTTTCTTGAAAAATGTCAGGGGTGCCAACAATTACGGCTATGACTGCACATACCTGGCAGTGGAACTTGCCCCTTTTGCAGGACATCTGCCAACTTGCCGATGCCCGGCATTAAAGGACATCTGCAGCGTGATTAACACTTATCCCCTATCCACAGGATGGGGGATAAGTGTTTAACCGTGGGGGGTCCGACCGCTGGGATCCCCTGTGATCTCCTGTACGGGGCCGCGGCTGTCCCGTGCAGGGGGCGTGCTGGCCGCAGCATGACGTTGCAGCCGGCACGCCTCCCCCATACATCTCCATGGGAGAGTCGGGGAGGCAGCGTTCGTGCCTCCCCGTCTCCCCCATAGAACTGTATGGGGACGGGGAGGAGACGTGGCGTCACCGTCGACTTCTAAGTAGACGCTACGTGCCTTAGCGCTCACCATGAGCGCTAATGGCAGCGCCCCGTTAGGGAGATCGCGGTCGGACCCCCTGCAATCAAACACTTATCCCCTATCCTGTGGATAGGGGATAAGTGTCATACCGCTGCAGTTGTCCTTTAAAGGGGTTCTCCGGTGCTTACACATCTTATCCCCTATCCAAAGGAGAGGGGATAAGATGCCTGATCGCGGGAGTCCTGCCGCTGGGTACCCCCGGGATCATGCACGCGGCACCCCGTTTGTAATCAGTCCCCAGAGCGTGTTCGCTCCGGGACTGATTACAAGTGACCACCGGGCCGGCGGCGTGTGACGTCACGCCTCCGCCCCCGTGTGACGTCGCCCATCAATGCAAGCCTACGGGAGGGGGCGTGACAGCTATCACGCCCCCTCCCTTAGGCTTGCATTGAGGGGCGGAGCGTGACGTCACTCCGCCGGCCCGGTGGTCGCCTGTAATCAGTCCCGGAGTGAATACGCTCCGGGGACTGATTATAAACTGGGTGCCGCGTGCATGATCCCGGTGGTCCCCAGCAGAGGGACTCCCGCGATCAGGCATCTTATCCCCTATCCTTTGGATAGGGGATAAGATGTCTAAGCACCGGAGAACCCCTTTAACTTTTCAGATGCTGCCATCAAAGATGATTGTGGCATCGAAAATCATTTGAAATGTATCACTGGTCCCTTTTATGGTGGGTAATTGGGACTTCTGCAGGACAATGGTGGGGTTTCGATTAGCCTGCATGACAGCTGGAGGGTCTCTACCTGCCTCTGTGCTGTCCTGATGGTGCTCTAATTCTCCAGCCTGCTTTGGCAGGCTAGAGAAGCAGAGGACTGATCAATGTTGCGTTATAAATGTGAAAAAGCCCCTACCTTAATAAGTTAAAATCACCCTACATTTATTTATTTTTTTCAAATAAAATAATGTAAGCAAAAATAAACAGATTTGGTATAGCTGTGGAAATGTTTGAACTATTTAAAATAGGACGTAACTGAAACCACATGGTGCCTGGTGTAAACTAAAAGGGGGGAGATTTTTCAAAAATTGCCCATGGCAACCAATCCGATTACTTCTTTTATTTTAAGAGACATGGGAAAAAGGAAAGAAGTCCAGAGTTACAAATTTTTGGTAGTGCCCAGGTGAGGCTTTTTTTTTTACTGTCCACTTTGCCATAAATCCCAGATTGGTTGCACCAATTGGTGCA
The DNA here is from genome assembly GCF_029499605.1 of Hyla sarda. Classification (NCBI taxonomy): domain Eukaryota; kingdom Metazoa; phylum Chordata; class Amphibia; order Anura; family Hylidae; genus Hyla; species Hyla sarda. The sequence goes on from NC_079191.1 coordinate 281,846,167, forward strand.
ATTGGAGTATTGCAGTGATTGTTGACCTTATGGACACTTCTCCTATCTGCACACATGCAATACATGTAAGTTAAAGATAGAAGAATAGAAAAAACAATAAAGTGAAGGGAATATGATGAAAATAGGCAAGGAGTTATGTTTGGTTATATGAAGAGAAAAAAATATATAGAAAGAAAGGTATGCAAGCAACCTTAGTGATAGGCAGTCTTGTTGACAACAGAACAGTGCAAATTGACAATGTTTTATGTTTGGATGCAAGTTCCAGCCCAACGGAGGGTCAAATAAGCAAAACTAAAATTATAAAGATCTATAATGCTTTTTGTTTGCCCATCAGACCCATGGTTGGCCTGGGACTTGTATCTGTGTTATGCTCGTAGAAAACTGAAAACATCTGTAGAGCTGGACAAATCATAGGTGCCACATAGAATCAGTCAACACACATTGCAGAAACTTAGGTCATAAAAGGCAGTGTCCTGTGCGTGATGCATTTCTGGGAAATTATTGTATCATTCATCATCTACCGTATATAATCTAGTATAAGCCGGCCCGAATATAAGCCGAGGCCCCTAATTTCACCCCCCAAAAAACAGGAAAAGTTATAGACTCGACTATAAGTCTAGGGTGGGAAATACATCATCCCCCCCCCCCTGTCATCATCCAGACCCCCTTCATCATCACCCCCATCATCCCCCCCATCATCATCCCCCCCCCCTTCATCATCACCGCCTGTCAGTCAGTGGTCTTCAACCTGCGGACCTCGAGATGTTGCAAAACTACAACTCCCAGCATGCCCGGAGAGCCATCGGCAGGTTTAAGACCACTGTGGCCTTCGTCATCATCCAGACCCCCTTTTGTTTTCTACTCACCTCCCCTCGGTGGGAAGGAAGGGTGAGCTGGTCCGGGACGTCCATCTTTGGCCATCTATGCTGCAGGGACCGTCCGGTGGGGAGGGTTAGTCGTTCAAGGCTGGCCATCTTCACCGGGAGGCCCTCTTCTCCGCTCCAGGCCGGCCTTGGACTAGTGACTCTGCCTTGACGCCACCGCACAGGGATGTCACGGACGTCTGCTGCGTATGGACTTCCCTGCGCGTCGTCGTCAAGGCAACGTCACTGGGCCGGAGCGGAGAAGAGGGCCTCGTGGTGACGATGGACAGCCCGGAACGACTAACCCTCCCCACCGGACGGTCCCTGCAGCATAGGAGGTCGAATATGGACGGCCCGGACCAGCTCTCGCTTCCTTCCCTCCAAGGGGAGATGAGTAGAAAACAAAAGGGGGGTCTGGATGATGACGAAGGCCGCAGTGGTCTTCAACCTACGGACCTCCAGATGTTTCAAAACTACAACTCCCAACATGCCCGGACAGCCATGGGCTGTCCGGGCATGCTGGGAGTTGTAGTTTTGAAACATCTGGAGGTCCGCAGGTTGAAGACCACTGAAAGGAATTGACAGGCGGAGATAGACGGCCGGGACCATCCCCTCACAGCTAAAGCCAGAAATGTTTTTTTTGTTCACTCGAGTATAGGCTGAGGGGGGCGTTATCAGCACGAAAAATCGTGCTGAAAAACTTGGCTTATACTCGAGTATATACGGTACTTGCAGCTAAAAGACACGATGCAATGTATTACAACCAGTGGGGTTGTATGGCATTCTGCTAGCATGTTAGCATGGCCCCCATCGCTTCCTGTGGACAAAGTCCAGAAATGCACCGCAGTGTAAGCAATGTACCTCCAAATGTCACATATATTTGTTTGCAGCTGTGCTGCTTTTTTATTTATTGGGTTCCATTAGAGTTATTTTGTATATTCCATCATATTTGCTACAGAAATACTGCTGCATGTTACACTATTCATTGTAATTGCAAATGTGAAGATATCCTTCATTTTCCCATTATACCTTTTTCTGTGCTTAGCTTTTTACTTCTGTTTCTTAGCTGAAATATACTGATACAAATGATTCAGAATACTGCAGAGTGAAAGTATGAGATAAAGTCTGTGTTTTGTTAAAGAATTATGAGGCAGAAATTCCAAATATTAGAAACATTTATAATATGAGCATTCTTGAGACTCTTGTTTATGAGGAGCATTACCAGGGTTCTGCACTTCTTGTGCCCTTAAGCATGTATCCGGAATACTTCTGATTATAGCATATGTATTAGCTTTATTGTCATTCTACAATAAATGACATATCCCATATCTAAACAGGGGTGTGGAAATAAAAAAATAAAAAAAACTACTTGTCCAAGAGACTAAAGGGGAACACAATCTACTTGTCCTGGTAGATAAAACAATTTCAACCAAAATAGTACGATTCCCCCCACTAGACCACCAGGGATGGATATAAGATCCCTTTAGACACTGGTGTCAACTTAGACAGCGGTGATCTAATGGTTTAATAGCGGCCACGGCTATTAGCGGCGGGAGGGCTGTAACTAGCGCCTTTTATACCCGAGGCAACCACAGAAAAGTCTAGATGTAACTTTTTGATCACCTTATAAACAATTTCTCATATGAAGTGACCAAAAATGAGCAATTCTGGACTATTTTTTACATTTACACCGTTCACCGTACAGTTTAATTAACATTATATTTTAATAGTCTGGACATTTCCACATGCAGCGATACCACTTATGTTTATTTTTGTAGATTATTTTTATTTAAAGAAAATTGGAAACTTTTATTAGGAAAGGGGCTTATTCACATATATACGCACTTTCGAAAATATTTTAGTCACTATTTTTCAGTCTTCATAGGGACTTGTATATGGAGTCTTTTGGGGGGGGGGGGGGGGGGGACCTGCTTCTCCAGTTCATGTGGTGCATTTTATTTACTCTTATTTATGTGTCAGAAAATGCTGGATGTTGCATTTAGTTACTAGATAACTACAACTCCCAGCATGCCCTGATACAGCCTATGGTTGTGTGGGTGTTGCAGCATGTTGCACTGTATAGTAGTACAGTTAAGGTTATTGTTTAACATGCTGGGAATTGTAGTTCTGGTTTGTGTCAGCTGCAGAGCCATAGGCTGTGTCAAGGAATACTGGGAATTACAGTTAGTAACTACAACACCCAGCATGCCCTGATGCAGCCTATGGCTCTGCAGCTGGCCCGAACCAAAACTACAACTCCCAGCATGTTGCACTTTATAGTTCTACAGTTTAGGTTATGGTGCTACATGCTGGGAGTTGTAGTTTAGGTTCGGGCGTGTTTGCGTGCATCCGTGGGGCTCTTGGTCGGCAGGCAATTATGAAGGGGCGGGATTCTGGGGGTGCAATTTAGTACGAGTGGCCAGAAACCACTAAAAATAAATAAAATTAGATAGCACAACTGGCGGCAGCACCGACCCCCCCCCCTAATGCCGGACGTGTCAGTCCGCCCCTATACAAAGCATTCATGCATACACACATCATATCATACATGCACCGGCCACTGCCCCATATCATACATTACATACACACATCACAGATACATCATACACACACATCACAGATACATCATACACACACACACACACACACACTCACACCATACATATGCACACATCATACATACACCCGCCACTGCCCACCTCACATCATACATTAAATACACACATCACACATAGACAAACATCATACGCACATCACACATACACAGACATCATACACACATCACACATACACACACACCATACATATGCACACATCATACATACACCCGCCGCTGCCCCCATCATACATTACATACACACATCCACTCACACCATACATATACAACCACCCTTCCTGCTGCCATCGCTCCCGCATTCTCGGCCTCCTCACCTGAGCCGGCCATGAGTGGACATCAGAGCTGTAGTCCCGGTGCCATAGCAGCTAGGCCGCATGAACTCTCTTTTCATCCACAATAAAGATCCGCTGGCCGGTGTGAGGTTGCATGGGTTTGAAAATCTCACCTCACACCGGACATCCTCTCCCAACCCCCCCCCCCCCCCCCCCCGCTCTGTGTTTTCTCTGTGCAAAGTTGCAACCTCCCCGTGGTAGATAAGGTCCTGTGGAGACAGAGCAGGGGGAGGGGGGAGCTGCGTACTGAGCTGTGTACATCCTTTCTCTCCCCCTGCTGTGTCTTCTTATGTAATGTAGAGCTGCGTCCTCCATCCTCCGGGAGGGGTAGATAAGGGGGCGTGGCTTAATTATGTCATGCAAACGTGCAACCTCGGGCTCTGTGGTCAGCTGGGGGCCGCCGCCCCCTCCATACACTCTGAGCGCCGGTGTGAGGTGCAGACTTGCATCGGCTCCTGCGCCTCACACTGGCATTAAAGAAAAATAAGGGGGAAGTTGGTCTGTCCCTGCTAGCTCGATACAGGGCTAAATCCAGGGGTCAAGTCCTGGGAAAAAAAAGTGCAGGAACTCACCCAAGATTTCCACTCAAGGGCTGGTCCTGCAGGACTCCTGCTAATGGGAACTGTATTCCTGCTGTGGAAAAAGTGCAGGAACTCAGTTCTTGAGCCCTGGCTAAGTCTATGAACAATTCACCTGCCCGGTGCCCGGAACTACATGTTCCGGGCGTCGGGCGATAGGATTTCCACATCCCTGTCTAAAGAAAGATACACTAATGGCACTCGCCAGATCAAATACCTTTTATTGAGTTGTCGGTCATAGGGTACAGCAGATAAGGAGACTGCCCACTGCCTCTTCATGATACCCCTTATGATGTTGTTGTAACTTAAAGGGGTACTCCGGGGAACTAAACCCATAGCCCATCCTTTCCCTCTCACCAACCAATGCATTTGTCTAAATATCATTCATTAGCTATATTGATCAGTTTTCCTCTTTCAGCTGTCACTTACATGCAGGGAGTGAGTGAAAGACTTCATTACACGTTTCTCTCAATGCTATAGTATGAAGAGTCAACGTTATCAAAAAATTGTTCTACAAAGTTCAAAATGGATGTCTGACATGTTGGGGATGGTTTATGGAATGACCAGACTACATTTTTTCAAAGTTTGAGCCATGTCTACAACTGTAACTCGAACATGGTGGAGGAACAGTGGAGGATGAAGTTTGAGGTTATATAATGGTATATTTGAGTTGGGGTCACTATAACTTAATCTAGTTTCAGTTCCGTTCTGTAAGAGAAACAGTTGCTCTAGAATAAGCGCCTGAAAATGGGGAAGTGGCCTGAAAACAGCTGTATTCTCAGTATACATATGCCCTGAATGAAGCATGTATGTCCTACTAAATCACAAGATGAAGCTCAGATTCATTGGCTATGTTTGTTTTTATGCATTAAGAAAAAGTCAAAGGCAGGTAAAATTATATTTCCTTAGGACTCTATTATAATAACCTGCCATTCCACCATTTTAGTGCAGTAACTTTGCAGGTGTCCCATGTTCTGAGAACTGCCAATTTCCATTTCTGCAGACAGAATATTCCGGGCAGAAATTCAGCAGTAGCCACATTTAACGGGGGGGTGTTATAGGGTTTCCGATTATGCCAAGTCTAGGTTGGTTGAGGTCTAGGCAAGTTAGATATTGCAGCCCAGCAATTTATTTAAAGTGTACCTGTCATTTGCAAAAAAAAATTAATATAATGTAAATAATAACAGTATATGTATATTTGTAATATAAATTGGTAAAAAAAAAAAAGTGTATATTTTTGGGTGAAAAAAATGATGTCCCTGCAGCTATTGCCTGTGTGTCCCTGTGCAGAGTCAAAATACAGGAAGTGAGGGCAGGACAAGCAGGGATCTGTTTAGGCTCCTGGCTTGTCAATCATCCTGCTGTGTGAGTCGGGGCTGTCACAGAGCCTCATTGCACAGAGCCCTGCATGTCCTCGGTGTACAGAGCCCTGCTTGTCCTCGGTGTACAGAGCCCTGCTTGTCCTCGGTGTACAGAGCCCTGCTTGTCCTCGGTGTACAGAGCCCTGCTTGTCCTCGGTGTACAGAGCCCTGCTTGTCCTCGGTGTACAGAGCCCTGCTTGTCCTCGGTGTACAGAGCCCTGCTTGTCCTCGGTGTACAGACAGAGCCCTGCCTGTCCTCGGTGTACAGACAGAGCCCTGCCTGTCCTCGGTGTACAGACAGAGCCCTGCCTGTCCTCGGTGTACAGACAGAGCCCTGCCTGTCCTCGGTGTACAGACAGAGCCCTGCCTGTCCTCGGTGTACAGACAGAGCCCTGCCTGTCCTCGGTGTACAGACAGAGCCCTGCCTGTCCTCGGTGTACAGACAGAGCCCTGCCTGTCCTCGGTGTACAGACAGAGCCCTGCCTGTCCTCGGTGTACAGACAGAGCCCTGCCTGTCCTCGGTGTACAGACAGAGCCCTGCCTGTCCTCGGTGTACAGACAGAGCCCTGCCTGTCCTCGGTGTACAGACAGAGCCCTGCCTGTCCTCGGTGTACAGACAGAGCCCTGCCTGTCCTCGGTGTACAGACAGAGCCCTGCCTGTCCTCGGTGTACAGACAGAGCCCTGCCTGTCCTCGGTGTACAGACAGAGCCCTGCCTGTCCTCGGTGTACAGACAGAGCCCTGCTTGTCCAGCCACACTTTCTGTATTTTGTTTCTGCACACAGGCAATAGCTGCAGTGGCAAGACAGCATTTTTTTTCACCCAAAAATAAATACTTTTTAACCAATATACATAAATATACATAGATAATCTTATCTACATTATGACAGATTCTTTTTAACATGAACAATTCTAAACTTGTCAGTTTTTGGTTTATGACTTTATAGAGCTAAATCAGTGTAATCCATTTGTTTCCTGTTTTCTGCAGCGCTGGTTCTGTTGGTGCACCCAGTTCTGCTCTCCCTAACGAATATGATGCAATTTGTGATGACCCTCTAAATCGTTTTTTTTTTTTTT